>NW_025727396.1:0-257932 GCF_021461385.2 Schistocerca piceifrons
TGTCAATACGAAGGTCACAGGGATACGGTAAACCTGAAGTGAAACATCGGAATCTAAAACTAGTGTCACAGGAATGGTTCAAAGCATAGACAGTATTAAGAGTCAGCCTTCTTTTACTTAAGTCGACATTGGGCCGTTTGTATTTAATTCCGATGCAATTTCAGTGTTTCATCGTCAATAAGAAGGTCACAGGGATACAGTTAAACTGAAGTGAAGCATCGGAATCTATAACTAGTGTCACAGGAATGGTTCAAAACATAGACAGTAAGATGAGCCAGTCTTCTTGTACTTGAGTCGGCATTGTGCCTTTTGTATTTAATTCCGATGAATTTTCCGTGATTGATCGTCAATAAGAAGGTCAGAGGGATACAGTAAACCTCAAGTGAAGCATCGGAATCTATAGCTAGTGTCAAAGGAATGGTTCAAATCATAGACAGTAAGAAGAGTCAGTCTTCTTGTACTTAGGTCGGCATTGTGCCTTTTGTATTTAATTCCGAAGCAATTTCTGTGTTTCATTGTCAATACGAAAGTCAGAGGGATACAGTAAACGTGAAATGAAGCATCGGAATCTATAACTAGTGTCACAGGAATGGTTCAAACACAGACAGTAAGAGGAGCCAGGCTTCTTAAACTTAAGTTGGCATTGTGCTTTTTGTATTTAATTTCTATGAAATTTCTGTGTTTGATCGTCAATTAGAAGGGAAGAGGGATACAGTAAACCTGAAGTGAAGCATCGGAATCTATAACTAATGTCACAGGAATGGTTCAAATCATAGACAGTAAGAAGAGTCAGTCTTCTTGTACTTAGGTCGGCATTGTGCCTTTTGTATTTAATTCCGAAGCAATTTTTGTGTTTCATTGTCAATACGAAAGTCAGAGGGATACAGTTAACCTGAAATGAAGCATCGGAATCTATAACTAGTGTCACAGGAATGGTTCAAAACACAGACAGTAAGAAGAGTCAGTCTTCTTGTACTTAAGTCGGCATTGTGCGTGTTGTATTTAATTCCGATGCAATATCTGTGGTTCTTCGTCAATAAGAAGGTCAGAGGGATACAGTAAACCTGAACCGAAGCATCGGAATCTATAACTAGTGGCACAGGAATGGTTCAAAACATAGACACTAAGAAGAGTCAGTTTTCTTGTACTTAAGTCGGCATTGTGCCTTTTGTATTTAATTCCGATGCAATTTCTGTGTTTGATCGTCAATAAGAAGGTCAGCTGGATACAGTAAATCTGAAGTGAAGCATCGGAATCTATAACTAGTGTCACATGAATGGTTCTATACATAGGCAGTAAGAGGAGCCAGGCTTCTTAAACTTAAGTTGGCATTGTGCTTTTTGTATTTAATTTCTAGGAAATTTCTGTGTTTGATCGTCAATGAGAAGGGAAGAGGGATACAGTAACCTGAAGTGAAGCATCGTAATCTATAGCTAATGTCACAGGAATGGTTCAAATCATGGACAGTAAGTAGAGTCAGTCTTCTTGTACTTAGGTCGGCATTGTGCCTTTTGTATTTAATTCCGAAGCAATTTCTGTGTTTCATTGTCAATACGAAAGTCAGAGGGATACAGTAAACCTGAAATGAAGCATCGGAATCTATAACTAGTGTCACAGGAATGGTTCAAAACACAGACAGTAAGAAGAGTCAGTCTTCTTGTATTTAAGTCGGCATTGTGCGTGTTGTATTTAATTCCGATGCAATATCTGTGGTTCTTCGTCAATAAGAAGGTCAGAGGGATACAGTAAACCTGAAGCGAAGCATCGGAATCTATAACTAGTGTCACAGGAATGGTTCAAAACATAGACACTAAGAAGAGTAAGTTTTCTTGTACTTAAGGCGGCATTGTGCCTTTTGTATTTAATTCCGATGCAATTTCTGTGTTTGATCGTCAATAAGAAGGTCACAGGGATACGGTAAACCTGAAGTGAAACATCGGAATCTAAAACTAGTGTCACAGGAATGGATCAAAGCATAGACAGTATTAAGAGTCAGCCTTCTTTTACTTAAGTCGACATTGGGCCGTTTGTATTTAATTCCGATGCAATTTCAGTGTTTCATCGTCAATAAGAAGGTCAGAGGGATACAGTTAAACTGAAGTGAAGCATCGGAATCTATAACTAGTGTCACAGGAATGGTTCAAATCTTAGGCAGTAAGAAGAGTCAGTCTTCTTGTACTTAAGTCGGCATTGTGCCCTTTTGTATTTAATTCTGATGCAATTACTGTGCTTCATCGTCAATAAGAAGGTCAGCTGGATACAGTCAACCTGAAGTGAAGCATCTGAATCTATAACTAGTGTCACAGGAATGGTTCAAATCATAGACATTAAGAAGAGTCAGTCTTCATGTACTTAAGTCGGCATTGTGCCTTTTGTATTTAATTAAGATGCAATTTCTGTGTTTCATCGTCAATAAGAAGGTCAGGAGGGGATACAGTAAACCTGAAGTGAAGCAGCGGAATGTATAACTAGTGTCACAGGAATGGTTTCAAAACATATACAGTAAGAACAGTCAGTCATCTTGTACTTCAGTCGGCATTGTGCCTTTTGTATTTAATTCCGATGCAATTTCTGTGTTTCATCGTCAATAAGAAGGTCAGGGGGATACTGTAAACCTGAAGTTAAGCATCGGAATCTATAACTAGTGTCACAGGTATGGTTCCAACCATAGACAGTAAGAAGAGTCAGTTTTCTTGTACTTAAGTCGGCATTGTGCCTTTTGTATTTAATTCCGATTCAATTTCTGTGTTTCATCGTCAATATGTACGTCACAGGGATACAGTAAACCTGAAGTGAAGCATCGGAATCTATAACTAGTGTCACAGGATTGGTTCAAAACATAAACAGTAAAAAGAGTCAGTTTTAATTCCGATATAATTTCTGTGCTTCATCGTCAATAAGAAGGTCAGCTGGATACAGTAAACCTGAAGTGAAGCATCGGAATCTATAACTAGTGTCACAGGAATGGTTCAAAACGTAGACAGTAAGATAAGCCAGTCTTCTTGTACTTGAGTCGGCATTGTGCCTTTTGTATTTAATTCCGAAGCAATTTCTGTGTTTCATTGTCAATACGAAAGTCAGAGGGATACAGTAAACCTGAAATGAAGCATCGGAATCTATAACTAGTGTCACAGGAATGGTTCAAACACAGACAGTAAGAGGAGCCAGGCTTCTTAAACTTAAGTTGGCATTATGCTTTTTGTATTTCATTTCTATGAAATTTCTGTGTTTGATCGTCAATTAGAAGGGAAGAGGGATACAGTAAACCTGAAGTGAAGCATCGGAATCTATAACTAATGTCATAGGAATGGTTCAAATCATAGACAGTAAGAAGAGTCAGTCTTCTTGGACTTAGGTCGGCATTGTGCCTTTTGCATTTAATTCCGAAGCAATTTCTGTGTTTCATTGTCAATACGAAAGTCAGAGGGATACAGTAAACCTGAAATGAAGCATCGGAATCTATAACTAGTGTCACAGGAATGGTTCAAAACACAGACAGTAAGAAGAGTCTGTCTTCTTGTACTTAAGTCGGCATTGTGCGTGTTGTATTTAATTCCGATGCAATATCTGTGGTTCTTCGTCAATAAGAAGGTCAGAGGGATACAGTAAACCTGAACCGAAGCATCGGAATCTATAACTAGTGTCACAGGAATGGTTCAAAACATAGACACTAAGAAGAGTCAGTTTTCTTGTACTTAAGTCGGCATTGTGCCTTTTGTATTTAATTCCGATGCAATTTCTGTGTTTGATCGTCAATAAGAAGGTCAGCTGGATACAGTAAATCTGAAGTGAAGCATCGGAATCTATAACTAGTGTCACATGAATGGTTCTATACATAGGCAGTAAGAGGAGCCAGCCTTTTTAAACTTAAGTTGGCATTGTGCTTTTTGTATTTAATTTCTATGAAATTTCTGTGTTTGATCGTCAATTAGAAGGGAAGAGGGATACAGTAAACCTGAAGTGAAGCATCGGAATCTATAGCTAATGTCACAGGAATGGATCAAATCATGGACAGTAAGCAGAGTCAGTCTTCTTGTACTTAGGTCGGCATTGTGCCTTTTGTATTTAATTCCGAAGCAATTTCTGTGTTTCATTGTCAATACGAAAGTCAGAGGGATACAGTAAACCTGAAATGAAGCATCGGAATCTATAACTAGTGTCACAGGAATGGTTCAAAACACAGACAGTAAGAAGAGTCAGTCTTCTTGTACTTTAGTCGGCATTGTGCGTGTTGTACGTAATTCCGATGCATTATCTGTGGTTCTTCGTCAATAAGAAGGTCAGAGGGATACAGTAAACCTGAAGCGAAGCATCGGAATCTATAACTAGTGTCACAGGAATGGTTCAAATCATAGACACTAAGAAGAGTCAGTTTTCTTGTACTTAAGTCGGCATTGTGCCTTTTGTATTTAATTCCGATGCAATTTCTGTGTTTGATCGTCAATAAGAAGGTCACAGGGATACGGTAAACCTGAAGTGAAACATCGGAATCTAAAACTAGTGTCACAGGAATGGTTCAAAGCATAGACAGTATTAAGAGTCAGCCTTCTTTTCCTTAAGTCGACATTGGGGCCGTTTGTATTTAATTCCGATGCAATTTCAGTGTTTCATCGTCAATAAGAAGGTCAGAGGGATACAGTTAAACTGAAGTGAAGCATCGGAATCTATAACTAGTGTCACAGGAATGGTTCAAATCTTAGGCAGTAAGAAGAGTCAGACTCCTTGTACTTAAGTCGGCATTGTGCCTTTTGTATTTAATTCTGATGCTATTACTGTGCTTCATCGTCAATAAGAAGGTCAGCTGGATACAGTCAACCTGAAGTGAAGCATCTGAATCTATAACTAGTGTCACAGGAATGGTTCAAATCATAGACATTAAGAAGAGTCAGTCTTCATGTACTTAAGTCGGCATTGTGCCTTTTGTATTTAATTAAGATGCAATTTCTGTGTTTCATGGTCAATAAGAAGGTCAGAGGGATACAGTAAACCTGAAGTGAAGCAGCGGAATGTATAACTAGTGTCACAGGAATGGGTCAAAACATATACAGTAAGAACAGTCAGTCATCTTGTACTTCAGTCGGCATTGTGCCTTTTGTATTTAATTCCGATGCAATTTCTGTGTTTCATCGTCAATAAGAAGGTCAGAGGGATACAGTAAACCTGAAGTGAAGCAGCGGAATGTATAACTAGTGTCACAGGAATGGTTCAAAACATATACAGTAAGAACAGTCAGTCTTCTTGTACTTAGGTCGACATTGTGCCTTTTGTATTTAATTCCGATGCAATTTCTGTGTTTCATCGTCAATAAGAAGGTCAGGGGGATACAGTAAACCTGAAGTGAAGCATCGGAATCTATAACTAGTGTCACAGGATTGGTTCAAAACATAAACAGTAAAAAGAGTCAGTTTTAATTCCGATATAATTTCTGTGCTTCATCGTCAATAAGAAGGTCAGCTGGATACAGTAAACCTGAAGTGAAGCATCGGAATCTATAACTAGTGTCACAGGAATGGTTCAAAACGTAGACAGTAAGATGAGCCAGTCTTCTTGTACTTGAGTCGTTATTGTGCCTTTTGTATTTAATTCCGATAAATTTTCCGTGATTGATCGTCTATAAGAAGGTCAGAGGGATACAGTAAACCTCAAGTGAAGCATCGGAATCTATAGCTAGTGTCACAGGAATGGTTCAAATCATAGACAGTAAGAAGAGTCAGTCTTCTTGTACTTAGGTCGCCATTGTGCCTTTTGTTTTTAATTCCGAAGCAATTTCTGTGTTTCATTGTCAATACGAAAGTCAGAGGGATACAGTAAACCTGAAATGAAGCATCGGAATCTATAACTAGTGTCACAGGAATGGTTCTAAACATAGGCAGTAAGAGGAGCCAGGCTTCTTAAACTTAAGTTGGCATTGTGTTTTTTGTATTTAATCTATAACTAGTGTCACAGGAATGGTTCAAAGCATAGACAGTAGGAAGAGTCAGTCTTCTTGTACTTAAGTAGGTATTGAGCTTTTTGTATATAATTCCGATGCAATTTCTGTGTTTCATCGTCAATAAGATGGTCAGCTGGATCCAGTAAACCTGAAGTGAAGCATCGGAATCTATAACTAGTGTCACAGGAATGGTTCTAAACATAGGCAGTAAGAAGAGCCAGGCTTCTTAAACTTAAGTCGGCATTGTGCTTTTTGTATTTAATTTCTATGAAATTTCTGTGTTTGATCGTCAATACGAAGGGAAGAGGGATACAGTAAACCTGAAGTGAAGCATCGGAATCTATAACTAATGTCACAGGAATGGTACAAACCATAGACAGTAAGAAGAGTCAGTCTTCTTGTACTTAGGTCGGCATTGTGCCTTTTGTATTTAATTCCGATGCAATTCCTGTGTTTCATTGTCAATACGAAAGTCAGAGGGATACAGTAAACCTGAAATGAAGCATCGGAATCTATAACTAGTGTCACAGGAATGGTTCAAAACACAGACAGTAAGAAGAGTCAGCCTTCTTGTACTTAAGTCGGCATTGTGCGTTTTGTATTTAATTCCGATGCAATATCTGTGGTTCTTCGTCAATAAGAAGGTCAGAGGGATACAGTAAACCAGAAGTGAAGCGTCGGAATCTATAACTAGTGTCACAGGATTGGTTCAAAACATAGACAGTAAGAAGAGTCAGTCTTCTTGTACTTGAGTCGGCATTGGGCCTTTTGTATTTAATTCCGATGCAATTTCTGTGTTTCATCGTCAATGAGAAGGTCAGAGGGATACAGCAAACCTGAAGTGAAGCATCGGAATCTATAACTAGTGTCATAGGATTGGTTCAAAACATAGAGAGTAGAAAAGCCGGTCATCTTGAACTTGAGTCGGCATTGTGCTTTTGTATCTAATTCTGATGAATTTTCTGTGTTTGATCGTCAATAAGAAAGTCAGAGGGAAACAGTAAACCAGAAGTGAAGCATCGGAATCTATAACTAGTGTCACAGGAATGGTTCAAAACGTAGACAGTAAGATGAGCCAGTCTTCTTGTACTTGAGTCGGCATTGTGCCTTTTGTATTTAATTCCCGATGCAATTTCTGTGTTTCATCGTCAATAAGAAAGTCAGAGGGATACAGTAATACTGAAGTGATGCATCGGAATCTATAACTAGTGTCACAGGAATGGTTCAAAACGTAGACAGTAAGATGAGCCAGTCTTCTTGTACTTAAGTCGGCATTGTGCCTTTTGTATATAATTCCGTTGCAATTTCTGTGTTTCATCGTCAATACGAATGTCAGAAGGATACAGTGAACCTGAAGTGAAGCTTCGGAATCTATAACTAGTGTCATAGGAATGGTTCAAAGCATAGACAGTAAGAAGAGCCAGTCTTCTTGTACTTGAGTCGGCATTGTGCCTTTTGTATTTAATTCCGATGCAATTTCTGTGTTTCATCGTCAATAAGAAAGTCAGAGGGATACAGTAATACTGAAGTGATGCATCGGAATCTATAACTAGTGTCACAGGAATGGTTCAAAACATAGACAGTAAGAAGAGTCAGTCTTCTTGTACTTAAGTCGTCATTGTGCCTTTTCTAAAAATTCCGATGCAATTTCTGTGTTTCATTGTCAATACGAAGGTCAGAGGGATATAGTGAACCTGAAGTGAAGCTTCGGAATCTATAACTAGTGTCACATGAATGGTTCAAAGCATAGACAGCAAGAAGAGCCAGTCGTCTTGTACTTGAGTCGGCATTGTGCCTTTTGTATTTAATTCCAATGCAATTTCTGTGTTTCATCGTCAATAAGAAGGTCGGAGGGATACAGTAAACCTGAAGTGAAGCATCGGAATCTATAACTAGTGTCACAGGAATGGTTCAAAGCATAGACAGTAGGAAGAGTCAGTCTTCTTTTACTTAAGTCGACATTGGCCGTTTGTATTTAATTCCGATGCAATTTCAGTGTTTCATCGTCAATAAGAAGGTCAGAGGGAGACAGTTAAACTGAAGTGAAGCATCGGAATCTATAACTAGTGTCACAGGAATGGTTCAAAATTTAGACAGTAAGAAGAGTCAGTCTTCTTGTACTTAAGTCGGCATTGTGCCTTTTGTATTTAATTCTGATGCAATTACTGTGCTTCATCGTCAATACGAAGGTCAGCTGGATACAGTCAACCTGAAGTGAGGCATCTGAATCTATAACTAGTATCACAGGAATGGTTCAAATCATAGACATTAAGAAGAGTCAGTCTTCATGTACTTAAGTCGGCATTGTGCCTTTTGTATTTAATTAAGATGCAATTTCTGTGTTTCATCGTCAATAAGAAGGGAAGAGGGATACAGTAAACCTGAAGTGAAGCATCGGAATCTATAACTAATGTCACAGGAATGGTTCAAATCATAGACAGTAAGAAGAGTCAGTCTTCTTGTACTTAGGTCGGCATTTGCGCCCTTTTGTATTTAATTCCGATGCAATTTCTGTGTTTCATTGTCAATACGAAAGTCAGAGGGATACAGTAAACCTGAAATGAAGCATCGGAATCTATAACTAGTGTCACAGGAATGGTTCAAAACACAGACAGAAAGAAGAGTCAGTCTTCTTGTACTTAAGTCGGCATTGTGCGTTATGTATTTAATTCCGATGCAACATCTGTGGTTCTTCGTCAATAAGAAAGTCAGAGGGATACAGTACACCTGAAGTGAAGCGTCGGAATCTATAACTAGTGTCACAGGATTGGTTCAAAACGTAGACAGTAAGAAGAGCCAGTCTTCTTTTACTTGAGTCGGCATTGTGCCTTTTGTATTTAATTCCGATGCAATTTCTGTGTTTCATCGTCAATAAGAAGGTCAAAGGGATACAGTTAACCTGAAGTGAAGCATCGGAATCTATAACTAGTGTCATAGGATTCGTTCAAAACATAGAGAGTAAGAAAAGCCAGTCTTCTTGAACATGAGTCGGCATTGTGCTTTTGTATTTAATTCTGATGAATTTTCTGTGTTTGATCGTCAATAAGAAGGTCAGAGGGAAACAGTAAATCTGAAGTGAAGCATCGGAATCTATAACTAGTGTCACAGGAATGGCTCAAAACATAGACAGTAAGAAGAGTCAGTCTTCTTGTACTTAAATCGGGATTGTGCCTTTTGTATTTAATTCCGATGCAATTTCTGTGCATCATCGTCAATAAGAAAGTCAGCTGGATACAGTCAACCTGAAGTTAAGCATCGGAATCTATAACTAGTGTCACAGGAATGGTTCAAAACATAGACAGTAAGAAGAGTCAGTTTTCTTGTACTTAAGTCGGCGTTGTGCCTTTTGAATTTAATTCCGATTCAATTTCTGTGTTTCATCGTCAATAAGAACGTCACAGGGATACAGTAAACCTGAAGTGTAGCATCGGAATCTATAACTAGTGTCACAGGAATGGTTCAAAACATAGACAGTAAGATGAGCCAGTCTTCTTGTACTTGAGTCGGGATTGTGCCTTTTGTATTTAATTCCGATGAATTTTCCGTGTTTGATCGTCAATAAGAAGGTCAGAGGGATAGAGTAAACCTGAAGTGAAGCATCGGAATCTATAACTAGTGTCACAGGAATGGTTCAAATCATAGACAGTAAGAAGAGCCAATCTTGTTGTACTTGAGTCGGCATTGTGCCTTTTGTGTTTAATTCCGATGCAATTTCTGTGTTTCATCGTCAATATGAAGGTCAGAGGGATACAGTAAACCTGAAGTGAAGTATCGGAAACTATAACTAGTGTCACAGGAATGGTTCAAAGCACAGACAGTAAGAAGAGTCAGTCTTCTTGTACTTAAGTCGGCATTGTGCGTTATGTATTTAATTCCGATGCAATATCTGTGTTTCTTCCTCAATAAGAAAGTCAGAGGGATACAGTAACCCTGAAGTGAAGCATCGGAATCTATAACTAGTGTCACAGGATTGGTTCAAAACATAGACAGTAAGAAGAGCCCGCCTTCTTGTACTTGAGTCGGCATTGTGCTTTTGTATTTAATTCTGATAAATTTTCTGTGTTTGATAGTCAGAAAGAAGGTCAGAGTGATACAGTAAATCTGAAGTGAAGCATCGGAATCTATAACTACTGTCACAGGAATGGTTCAAACCATTAACAGTAAGAAGAGTCAGTGTTCTTTTACTGAAGTCGGCATTGTGCCTTTTGTATTTAATTAAGATGTAATTTCTGTGTTTCATCGTCAATACGAAGGTCAGAGGGATACAGTAAACCTCAAGTGAAGCATCTGAATCTATAACAAGTGGCGCAGGAATTGTTCAAAACATAGACAGTAAGAAGAGTCAGTCTTCTTGTACTTAATTGGCATTGTGCCTTTTGTATATAATTCCGATGCAATATCTGCGTCTCTTCGTCAATAAGAAGGTCAGCTGGAAACAGTAAACCTCAAATGAAGCATCGGAATCTATAACTAGTGTCACAGGAATGGTTCCAAACATGGCCAGTAAGAAGAGCCAGTCTTCTTGTACTGAAGTCGGCATTGTGCTTTTTGTATTTAATTCCGATGAAGTATCTGTGTTTGATCGTCAATAAGAAGGACACAGGGATACAGTAAAACTGAAGTGAAGCATCGGAATCTATAACTAATGTCACAGGAATGGTTCAAAACATAGACAGTAAGAAGAGTCAGTCTTCTTGTCCTTAGGTCGGCATTGTGCCTTTTGTATTTAATTAATATGCAATTTCTGTGTTTTATCGTCAATAAGGAGGTCAGAGGGATACAGAAAACCTGAAGTGTAGCATCGGAATCTATAACTAGTGTCACAGGAATGGTTCAAAACATAGACAGTAAGAAGAGTCAGTTTTCTTGTACTTAAGTCGGCATTGTGCCTTTTGTATATAATTCCGTTGCAATTTCTGTGTTTCATCGTCAATACGAATGTCAGAAGGATACAGTGAACCTGAAGTGAATCTTCGGAATCTATAACTAGTGTCATAGGAATGGTTTAAAGCATAGACAGTAAAAAGAGCCAGTCTTCTTGTACTTGAGTCGGCATTGTGCCTTTTGTATTTAATTCCGATGCAATTTCTGTGTTTCATCGTTAATATGAAGGTCAGAGGGATACAGTAAACCTGAAGTGAAGCATCGGAATCTATAACTAGTGTCACAGGAATGGTTCAAAACACAGACAGTAAGAAGAGTCAGTCTTCTTGTACTTAAGTCGGCATTGTGCGTTTTGTATATAATTCCGATGCAATTTCTGTGTATCATCGTCAATAAGAAGGTCAGAGGGATACAGTAAACCTGAAGTGAAGCATCGGAATCTTTAACTAGTGTCACAGGAAGGGTTCAAAACATAGACAGTAAGAAGAGTCAGTCTTTTTGTACTTAAGCCGGCATTGTGCCTTTTGTATTTAATTCCGATGCAATTTCTGTTTTTGATTGTCAATACGAAAGTCAGAGGGATACAGTAAACCTGAAGTGAAGCATCGGAATCTATAACAAGTGTCACAGGAATGGTTGAAACATAGACAGTAAGAAGAGTCAGTGTTCTTGTACTGAAGTCGGCATTGTGCCTTTTGTATTTAATTAAGATGTAATTTCTGTGTTTCATCGTCAATACGAAGGTCAGAGGGATACAGTAAACCCCAAGTGAAGCATCTGAATCTATAACTAGTGGCGCAGGAATTGTTCAAAACATAGACAGTAAGAAGAGTCAGTCTTCTTGTACTTAATTGGCATTGTGCCTTTTGTATATAATTCCGATGCAATATCTGCGTTTCTTCGTCAATAAGAAGGTCAGCTGGATACAGTAAACCTGAAATGAAGCACCGGAATCTATAACTAGTGTCACAGGAATGGTTCCAAACATAGGCAGTAAGAAGAGCCAGTCTTCTTTTACAGAAGTCGGCATTGTGCTTTTTGTATTTAATTCCGATGAAATTTCTGTGTTTGATCGTCAATAAGAAGGGCAGAGGGATACAGTAAAACTGAAGTGAAGCATCGGAATCTATAACTAATGTCACAGGAATGGTTCAAAGCATAGACAGTAAGAAGAGTCAGTTTTCTTGTACTTAAGTCGGCATTGTGCCTTTTGTATATAATTCCGTTGCAATTTCTGTGTTTCATCGCCAATAAGAAGGTCAGAGGGATACGGTAAACCTGAAGTGAAGCATCGGAATCTATAACTAGTGTCACAGGAGAGGTTCAAAACATAGAGAATAAGAAGAATCAGTCTTTTTGTTCTTAAGCCGGCATTGTACCTTTTTTATTTAATTCGGATGCAATTTCTGTGTTTTATGGTCAATACGAAAGTCAGAGGTATACAGTAAAACTGAAGTGAAGCATCAGAATCTATAACTAGTGACACAGGAATGGTTCAAATCATAGACAATAAGAAGAGTCAGTCTTCTTGTACTTAAGTCGGTATTGTGCTTTTTCTATATAATTCCGATGCAATTTCCGGGTTTCATCGTGAATACGAATGTCAGAAGGATACAGTTAACCTGAAGTGAAGCTTCGGAATCTATAACTAGTGTCATAGGAATGGTTCAAAGCATAGACAGTAAGAAGAGCCAGTCTTCTTGTACTTGAGTCGGCATTGTGCCTTTTGTATTTAATTCCGATGCAATTTCTGTGTTTCATCGTCAATACGAATGTCAGAAGGATACAGTGAACCTGAAGTGAAGCTTCGGAATCTATAACTAGTGTCATAGGAATGGTTCAAAGCATAGACAGTAAGGAGAGCCAGTCTTGTTGTACTTGAGTCGGCATTGTGCCTTTTGTATTTAATTCCGATGCATTATCTGCGTTTCTTCGTCAATAAGAAGGTCAGCTGGAAACAGCAAACCTCAAATGAAGCATCGGAATCTATAACTAGTGTCACAGGAATGGTTCCAAACATAGGCAGTAAGAAGAGCCAGCCTTCTTGTACTGAAGTCGGCATTGTGCTTTTTGTATTTAATTCCGATGAAATATCTGTGTTTGATCGTCAATTAGAAGGGCAGAGGGATACAGTAAAACTGAAGTGAAGCATCGGAATCTATAACTAATGTCACAGGAATGGTTCAAAACATAGACAGTAAGAAGAGTCAGTCTTCTTGTCCTTAGGTCGGCATTGTGCCTTTTGTATTTAATTAATATGCAATTTCTGTGGTTCATCGTCAATAAGGAGGTCAGAGGGATACAGAAAACCTGAAGTGTAGCATCGGAATCTATAACTAGTGTCACAGGAATGGTTCAAAACATAGACAGTAAGAAGAGTCAGTTTCCTTGTACTTAAGTCGGCATTGTGCCTTTTGTATATAATTCCGTTGCAATTTCTGTGTTTCATCGTCAATACGAATGTCAGAATGATACAGTGAACCTGAAGTGAAGCTTCGGAATCTATAACTAGTGTCATAGGAATGGTTCAAAGCATAGACAGTAAGAAGAGCCAGTCTTCTTGTACTTGAGTCGGCATTGTGCCTTTTGTATTTAAGTCCGATGCAATTTCTGTGTTTCATCGTTAATATGAAGGTCCGAGGGATACAGTAAACCTGAAGTGAAGCATCGGAATCTATAACTAGTGTCACAGGAATGGTTCAAAACACAGACAGTAAGAAGAGTCAGTCTTCTTGTACTTAAGTCGGCATTGTGCGTTTTGTATATAATTCCGATGCAATTTCTGTGTATCATCGTCAATAAGAAGGTCAGAGGGATACAGTAAACCTGAAGTGAAGCATCGGAATCTATAACTAGTGTCACAGGAATGGTTGAAAGCATAGACAGTAAGAAGAGTCAGTCTTCTTGTACTTAAGTCGGCATTGAGCATTTTGTATTTAATTCTGATGCAATATCTGTGTTTCTTCGTCAATAAGAAGGTTAGAGGGATACAGTAAACCTGAAGTGAAGCATCGGAATCTACAACTAGTGTCACAGGAATGGTTCAAATCATAGACAGTAAGAAGAGCCAGTCTTGTTGTACTTGAGTCGGCATTGTGCTTTTGTATTTAATTCCGATGCAATTTCTGTGTTTCATCGTCAATATGAAGGTCAGAGGGATACAGTAAACCTGAAGTGAAGCAACGGAATCTATAACTAGTGTCACAGGAATGGTTCAAGACACACACAGTAAGAAGAGTCAGTCTTGTTGTACTTAAGTCGGCATTGTGCGTTTTGTATTTAATTCCGATGCAATATCTGTGTTTCTTCGTCAATAAGAAGGTCAGAGGGATACAGTAAACCTGAAGTGAAGCATCGGAATCTATAACTAGTATCACAGGAATGGTTCAAAACATAGACAGTAAGAAGAGCCAGTCTTCTTGTACTTGAGTCGGCATTGTGCCTTTTGTATTTAATTCCGATGCAATTTCTGTGTTTCAACGTCAATAAGAAAGTCAGAGGGATACATTAACCCTGAAGTGAAGCATCAGAATCTATAACTAGGGTCACAGGATCGGTTCAAAACGAAGACAGTAAGAAGAGCCAGTCTTCTTGTACTTGAGTCGGCATTGTGCTTTTGTATTTAATTCTGATGAATTTTCTGTGTTTGATCGTCAATAAGATGGTCAGAGGGATACAGTAAATCTGAAGTGAAGCATCGGAATCTATAACTAGGGTCACAGGAATCGTTCAAACCATTAACAGTAAGAAGAGTCAGTGTTCTTGTACTGAAGTCGGCATTGTGCCTTTTGTATTTAATTAAGATGTAATTTCTGTGTTTCATCGTCAATACGAAGGTCAGAGGGATACAGTAAACCTCAAGTGAAGCATCTGAATCTATAACTAGTGGCGCAGGAATTGTTCAAAACATAGACAGTAAGAAGAGTCAGTCTTCTTGTACTTAATTGGCATTGTGCCTTTTTGTATATAATTCCGATGCAATATCTGCGTTTCTTCGTCAATAAGAAGGTCAGCTGGATACAGTAAACCTGAAATGAAGCATCGGAATCTATAACTAGTGTCACAGGAATGGTTCCAAACATAGGCAGTAAGAAGAGCCAGTCTTCTTGTACTGAAGTCGGCATTGTGCTTTTTGTATTTAATTCCGATGAAATTTCTGTGTTTGATCGTCAATAAGAAGGGCAGAGGGATACAGTAAAACTGAAGTGAAGCATCGGAATCTATAACTAATGTCACAAGAATGGTTCAAAACATAGACAGTAAGAAGAGTTAGTCTTCTTGTCCTTAGGTCGGCATTGTGCCTTTTGTATTTAATTAATATGCAATTTCTGTGTTTCATCGTCAATAAGGAGGTCAGAGGGATACAGAAAACCTGAAGTGTAGCATCGAAATCTATAACTACTGTCACAGGAATGGTTTAAAACATAGACAGTAAGAAGAGTCAGTTTTCTTGTACTTAAGTCGGCATTGTGCCTTTTGTATATAATTCCGTTGCAATTTCTGTGTTTCATCGTCAATAAGAAGGTCAGAGGGATACAGTACACCTGAAGTGAAGCATCGGAATCTACAACTAGTGTCACAGGAAAGGTTCAAAACATAGAGAGTAAGAAGAATCAGTCTTTTTGTTCTTAAGCCGGCATTGTACCTTTTTTATTTAATTCGGATGCAATTTCTGTGTTTTATGGTCAATACGAAAGTCCGAGGGATACAGTAAAACTGAAGTGAAGCATCAGAATCTATAACTAGTGACACAGGAATGGTTCAAATCATAGACAGTAAGAAGAGCCAGTCTTCTTGTACTTGAGTCGGCATTGTGCCTTTTGTATTTAATTCCGATGCAATTTCCGTGTTTCATCGTGAATACGAATGTCAGAAGGATACAGTGAACCTGAAGTGAAGCTTCGGAATATATAACTAGTGCCATAGGAATGGTTCAAAGCATAGACAGTAAGAAGAGCCAGTCTTCTTGTACTTGAGTCGGCATTGTGCCTTTTGTATTTAATTCCGATGCAATTTCTGTGTTTCATCGTCAATACGAATGTCAGAAGGATACCGTGAACCTGAAGTGAAGCTTCGGAAACTATAACTAGTGTCATAGGAATGTTTCAAAGCATAGACAGTAAGAAGAGCCAGTCTTCTTGTACTTGAGTCGGCATTGTGCCTTTTGTATTTAATTCCGATGCAATTTCTGTGTTTCATCGTCAATATGAAGGTCAGAAGGATACAGTGAACCTGAAGTGAAGCTTCGGAATCTATAACTAGTGTCATAGGAATGGTTCAAAGCATAGACAGTAAGAAAGGCCAGTCTTCTAGTACTTGAGTCGGCATTGTGCCTTTTGTATTTAATTCCGATGCAATTTCTGTGTTTCATCGTCAATATGAAGGTCAGAGGGATACAGTAAACCTGAAGTGAAGCATCGGAATCTATAACTACTGTCACAGGAATGGTTCAAAACACAGACAGTAAGAAGAGTCAGTCTTCTTGTACTTAAGTCGGCATTGTGCGTTTTGTATATAATTCCGATGCAATTTCTGTGTATCATCGTCAATAAGAAGGTCAGAGGGATACAGTAAACCTGAAGTGAAGCATCGGAATCTATAACTAGTGTCACAGGAAGGGTTCAAAACATAGACAGTAAGAAGAGTCAGTCTTTTTGTACTTAAGCCAGCATTGTGCCTCTTGTATTTAATTTCGATGCAATTTCTGTTTTTCATTGTCAATACGAAAGTCAGAGGGATACAGTAAACCTGAAGTGAAGCATCGGAATCTATAACTAGTGTCACAGGAATGTTTGAAAACATAGACAGTAAGAAGAGTCAGTCTTCTTGTACTTAAGTCGGCATTGAGCCTTTTGTATTTAATTCCGATGCATTATCTGTGTTTCTTCGTCAATAAGAAGGTTAGAGGGATACAGTAAACCTGAAGTGAATCATCGGAATCTATAACTAGTGTCACAGGAATGGTTCAAATCATAGACAGTAAGAAGAGTCAGTCTTCTTGTACTTAAGTCGGTATTGTGCCTTTTCTATATATTTCCGATGCAATTTTTCGTGTTTCATCGTCAATACGAATGTCAGAAGGATACAGTGAACCTGAAGTGCAGCTTCGGAATCTATAACTAGTGTCATAGGAATGGTTCAAAGCATAGACAGTAAGAAGAGCCAGTCTTCTTGTACTTGAGTCGGCATTGTCCCTTTTGTATTTAATTCCGATGCAATTTGTGTGTTTCATCGTCAGTACGAATGTCAGAAGGATACAGTGAACCTGAAGTGAAGCTTCGGAATCTATAACTAGTGTCATAGGAATGGTTGAAAGCATAGAGCCAGTCTTCTTGTACTTGAGTCGGCATTGTGCCTTTTGTATTTAATTCCGATGCAATTTCTGTGTTTCATCGTCAATATGAAGGTCAGAGGGATACAGTAAACCTGAAGTGAAGCATCGGAATCTATAACTAGTGTCACAATAATGGTTCAAAACACAGACAGTAAGAAGGGCCAGTCTTCTTGTACTTGAGTCGGCATTGTGCCTTTTGTATTTAATTCCGATGCAATATCTGTGTTTCTTCGTCAATAAGAAGGTTAGAGGGATACAGTAAACCTGAAGTGAAGCATCGGAATCTATAACTAGTGTCACAGGAATGGTTCAAATCATAGACAGTAAGAAGAGTCAGTCTTCTTGTACTTAAGTCTGCATTGTGTCTTATGTATATAATTCCGATGCAATATCTGTGTTTCTTCGTCAATAAGAAGGTCAGAGGGATACAGTAAACCTGAAGTGAAGCATCGGAATCTGTAACTAGTGTCACAGGAACGGTTCTAAACATAGACAGTAAGAAGAGCCAGTCTTCTTGTACTTGAGTCGGCTTGTGCTTTTGAATTTAATTCTGATGAATTTTCTGTGTTTGATCGTCGATAAGAAGGTCAGAGGGATACAGTAAATCTGAAGTGAAGCATCGGAATCTATAACTAGTGTCACAGGAATGGTTCAAACCATTAACAGTAAGAAGAGGCAGTGTTCTTGTACTGAAGTCGGCATTGTGCCTTTTGTATTTAATTAAGATGTAATTTCTGTGTTTCATCGACAATACGAATGTTAGAGGGATGCAGTAAACCTCAAGTGAAGCATCGGAATCTATAACTAGTGGCGCAGGAATTGTTCAAAGCATAGACAGTAAGAAGAGTCAGTCTTCTTGTACTTAATTGGCATTGTGCCTTTTGTATATAATTCCGATGCAATATCTGCGTCTCATCGTCAATAACAAGGTCAGCTGGATACAGGAAAACTGAAATGAAGCATCGGAATCTATAACTAGTGTCACAGGAATGGTTCCGAACATAGACAGTAAGAAGAGCAAGTCTTCTTGTACTGAAGTCGGCATTGTGCTTTTTGTATTTAATTCCGATGAAATTTCTGTGTTTGATCGTCAATAAGAAGGGCAGAGGGATACTATAAACCTGAAGTGAAGCATCGGAAACTATAACTAGTGTCACAGGAATGGTTCAAAACATAGACAGTAAGAAGAGCCAGTCTTCTTGTACTTGAGTCGGCATTGTGCCTTTTGTATTTAATTCCGATGCAATTTCTGTGTTTCATCGTCAATAAGAAGGTCAGAGGGATACAGTAAACCTGAAGTGAAGCATCGAAATCTATAACTAGTGTCACAGGAATGGTTCAATACATAGACAGTAAGAAGAGTCAGTTTTCTTGTACTTAAGTCGGCATTGTGCCATTTGTATTTAAATCCGATGCAATTTCTGTGTTTCATCGTCATTAAGAAGGTCACAGAGATACAATAAACCTGAAGTGAAGCATCGGAACTATAACTAGTGTCACAGGAATGGTTCAAAACATAGACAGTAAGAAGAGTCAGACTTCATGTACTTAAGTCGGCATTGTGCCTTTTGTATTTAATTCCGATGCAATTTCTGTGCTTCATCGTCAATAGGAAGGTCAGCTGGATACAGTAAACCTGAAGTGAAGCATCGGAATCTATAACTAGAGTCACAGGATTGGTTCCAAACATAGACTGTAAGAAGAGTCAGTGTTCTTGTACTGAAGTCGTCATTGTGTCTTTTGTATTTAATTAAGATGCAATTTCTGTGTTTCATTGTCAATAAGAAGGCCAGAGGGATACAATAAACCTGAAGTGAAGCATCGGAAACTGTAACTAGTGTCACAGGATTGGTTCAAAACATAGACAGTAAGAGGAGTCAGTCTTCTTGTACTTAAGTCTGCATTGTGTCTTATGTATATAATTCCGATGCAATTTCTGTTTTTCATCGTCAACAAGAAGGTCAGCTGGATACAGTAAACCTGAAGTAAAGCATCAAAATCTATAACTAGTGTCACAGGAATGGTTCAAAACATAGAAAGTAATAAGAGTCAGTCTTCTTGTACTGAAGTCGGCATTGTGCCTTATGTATTAAATTAAGACGCAATATCTGTGTTACATCGTCAATAAGAAGGTCAGAGGGATACAGTAAACCTGAAGTGAAGCATCGGAATCTATAACTAGTGTCACAGGAATGGTTGAAACTTAGACAGTAAGAAGAGCCAGTCTTCTTGTACTTGAGTCGGCATTGTGCCTTTTGTATTTAATTCCGATGCAATTTCTGTGTTTCATCGTCAATAAGAAGGTCAGAGGGATACAGTAAAACTGAAGTGAAGCATCGGAATCTCATAACTAGTGTCACAGGAATGGTTCAAAAATTAGACAGTAAGAAGAGTCAGTCATCTTGTACTTAAGTCGGCATTGTGCCTCTGCTATATAATTCCGATGAAATTTCTGTTTTTCATCGTCAATACGAAGGTCAGAGGGATATAGTGAACCTGAAGTGAAGCTTCGGAATCTATAACTAGTGTCACAGGAATGGTTCAAAGCATAGACAGTAAGAAGAGCCAGTCTTCTTGTACTTGAGTCGGCATTGTGCCATTTGTATTTTTATTCCGATGCAAATTCTGTGTTTCATCGTCAATACGTAGGTCAGAGGGATACAGTAAACTTGAAGTGAAGCATTGGAATCTATAACTAGTGTCACAGGAATGGTTCAAAACATAGACAGTAAGAAGAGTCAGTTTGCTTGTACTTAAGTCGGCATTGAGCCTTTTGTATTTAATTCCGATGCAATTTCTGTGTTTCATCGTCAATAAGAAGGTCACAGGGATACAGTAAACCGGAAGTGAAGCATCGGAATCTATAACTAGTGTCACAGTAATGGTTCAAAACATAGACAGTAGGAAGAGTCAGTGTTCTTGTACTGAAGTGGGCATTGTGCCTTTTGTATTTAATTAAGATGCATTTTCTGTGTTTCATCGTCAATAAGAAGGTCAGAGGGATACAGTAAACCTGAAGTGAAGCATCGGAACCTATAACTAGTGCCACAGGATTGGTTCAAAACATAGACAGTACGAAGAGTCAGTCTTCCTGTACTTAAGTCGGCATTGTGCCTTTTGTATATAATTCCGATGCAATTTCTGTGTTTCATCGTCAATATGAAGGTCAGCTGGATACAGTAAACCCGAAGTGAAGCATCGGAATCTATAATTGGTGTCACAGGAATGGTTCAAAACATAGGCAGTAAGAAGAGCCAGTCTTCTTGTACTTGAGTCGGCATTGTACCTTTTGTATTTAATTCCGAGGAAATTTCTGTGTTTGATCGTCAATAAGAAGGTCACAGGGATACGGTAAACCTAAAGTGAAACATCGGAATCTAAAACTAGTGTCACAGGAATGGTTCAAAGCATAGACAGTAGGAAGAGTCAGTCTTCTTTTACTTAAGTCGACATTGAGCCATTTGTATTTAATCCCAATGCAATATCTGTGTTTCATCGTCAATAAGAAGGTCAGAGGGGTACAGTTAAACTGAAGTGAAGCATCGGAATCTATAACTAGTGTCACAGGAATGGTTCAAAGCATAGGCAGTAAGAAGAGCCAGTCTTCTTGTACTTAAGTCGGCATTGTGCCTTTTGTATTTAATTCCGATGCAATTACTGTGCTCCATCGTCAATAAGAAGGTCAGCTGGATACAGTCAACCGGAAGTTAAGTATCGGAATCTATAACTAGTGTCACAGGAATGGTTCAAAACATAGACAGTAAGAAGAGCCAGTCTTCTTGGACTTGAGTTGGCATTGTGCCTTTTGTATTTAATTCCTATCAATTTTCTGTGTTTGATCGTCAATAAGATGGTAAGAGGGATACAGTAAACCTGAAGTGAAGCATCTGAATCTATAACTAGTGTCACAGAAATGGTTCAAATCATAGACATTAAGAAGAGTCAGTCTTCATGTACTTAATTCGGCATTGTGCCTTTTGTATTTAATTAAGATGCAATTTCTGTGTTTCATCGTCAGTAAGAAGGTCAGAGGGATACAGTAAACCTGAAGTGAAGCATCGGAATCTATAACTACTGTCACAGGAATGGTTTAAAACATAGACAGTAAGATGAGTCAGTCTTCTTGTACGTCAGTCGGCATTGTGCCTTTTGTATTTAATTCCGATTCAATTTCTGTGTTTCATCGTCAATAAGAACGTCACAGGGATACAGTAAACCTGATGTGAAGCATCGGAATCTATAACTAGTGTCACAGGATTGGTTCAAAACATAAACAGTAAAAAGAGTCAGTTTTCTTGCACTTATGTCGTCATTGTGCCTTTTGTATTTAATTCCGATATAATTTCTGTGCTTCATCGTCAATAATAAGGTCAGTTGGATACAGTAAACCTGAAGTGTAGCATCGGAATCTATAACTAGTGTCACCGGAATGGTTCAAAACATAGACAGTAAGATGAGCCAGTCTTCTTGTACTTGAGTCGGCATTGTGCCTTTTGTATTTAATTCCGATGAATTTTCCGTGATTGATCGTCAATAAGAAGGTCAGAGGGATACAGTAAACCTGAAGTGAAGCATCGGAATCTATAACTAGTGTCACAGGAATGGTTCAAACCATACACATTAAGAAGAGTCAGTGTTCTTGTACTGAAGTCGTCATTGTGCCTCTTGTATTTAATTAAAATGCAATTTCTGTGTTTCATCGTCAATAAGGAGGTCAGAGGGATACAGAAAACCTGAAGTGAAGCATCGGAATCTATAACTAGTGTCACAGGAATGGTTCAAAGCATAGACAGTAAGAAGAGTCAGTTTTCTTGTACTTAAGTCGGCATTGTGCCTTTTGTTTATAATTCCGATGCAATTTCTGTGTTTCATCGCCAATAAGAAGGACAGAGGGATACAGTAAACCTGAAGTGAAGCATCGGAATCTATAACTAGTGTCACAGGAATGGTTCAAAGCATAGACAGTAAGAAGAGCCAGTCTTCTTGTACTTGAGTCGGCATTGTGCCTTTGGTATTTAGTTCCGATGCAATTTCTGTGTTTCATCGTCAATAAGAAGGTCAGAGGGATACAGTAAAACTGAAGTGAAGCATCAGAATCTATAACTAGTGACACAGGAATGGTTCAAAACATAGACAGTAAGAAGAGTCAGTCTTCTTGTACTTAAGTCGGAATTGTGCCTTTTCTATATAATTCCGATGCAATTTCCGTGTTTCATCGTCAATACGAATGCCAGAAGGATACAGTAAACCTGAAGTGAAGCTTCGGAATCTATAACTAGTGTCATAGGATTGGTTCAAAGCATAGACAGTAAGAAGAGCCAGTCGTCTTGTACTTGAGTCGGCATTGTGCCTTTTGTATTTAATTCCGATGAATTTTCCGTGATTGATCGTCAATAAGAAGGTCAGAGGGATACAGTAAACCTGAAGTGAAGCATCGGAAACTATAACTAGTGTCACAGGAATGGTTCAAACCATACACATTAAGAAGAGTCAGTGTTCTTGTACTGAAGTCGTCATTGTACCTTTTTTATTTAATTCGGATGCAATTTCTGTGTTTTATTGTCAATACGAAAGTCAGAGGGATACAGTAAACCTGAAGTGAAGCATCGGAATCTATAACTAGTGTCACAGGAATGGTTCAAAACATAGAAAGTAATAAGAGTCAGTCTTCTTGTACTTAAGTCGGCATTGTGCCTTTTGTATTTAATTAAGTTGCAATATCTGTGTTTGATCGTCAATAAGAAGGTCAGAGGGATACAGTAAATCTGAAGTGAAGCATCGGAATCTATAACTAGTGTCACAGGAATGGTTCAAAACATAGACAGTAAGAAGAGCCAGTCTTCTTGTACTTGAGTCGGCATTGTGCCTTTTGTATTTAATTCCGATGCAATTTCTGTGTTTCATCGTCAATAAGAAGGTCAGAGGGATACAGTAAAACTGAAGTGAAGCATCGGAATCTCATAACTAGTGTCACAGGAATGGTTCAAAAAATAGACAGTAAGAAGAGTCAGTCATCTTGTACTTAAGTCGGCATTGTGCCTTTTCTATATAATTCCGATGAAATTTCTGTGTTTCGTCGTCAATACGATGGTCAGAGGGATATAGTGAACCTGAAGTGAAGCTTCGGAATCTATAACTAGTGTCACAGGAATGATTCAAAGCATAGACAGTAAGAAGAGCCAGTCTTCTTGTTCTTGAGTCGGCATTGTGCCTTTTGTATTTAATTCCGTTGCAAATTCTGTGTTTCATCGTCAATAAGAAGGTCAGAGGGATACAGTAAACTTGAAGTGAAGCATTGGAATCTATAACTAGTGTCACAGGAATGGTTCAAAACATAGACAGTAAGAAGAGTCAGTTTTCTTGTACTTAAGTCGGCATTGTGCCTTTTGTATTTAATTCCGATGCAATTTCTGTGTTTCATCGTCAATAAGATGGTCACAGGGATACAGTAAACCTGAAGTGAAGCATCGGAATCTATAACTAGTGTCACAGGAATGGTTCAAAACATAGGCAGTAAGAAGAGCCAGTCTTCTTGTACTTGAGTCGGCATTGTACCTTTTGTATTTAATTCCGAGGAAATTTCTGTGTTTGATCGTCAATACGAAGGTCACAGGGATACGGTAAACCTAAAGTGAAACATCGGAATCGAAAACTAGTGTCACAGGAATGGTTCAAAGCATAGTCAGTAGGAAGTGTCAGTCTTCTTTTACTTAAGTCGACATTGAGCCATTTGTATTTAATTCCGATGCAATTTCTGTGTTTCATCGTCAATAAGAAGGTCACAGGGATACAGTAAACCTGAAGTGAAGCATCGGAACTATAACTAGTGTCACAGGAATAGTTCAAAACATAGACAGTAAAAAGAGTCAGTCTTCTTGTACTTAAGTCGGCATTGTGCCTTTTGTATTTAATTCCGATGCAATTTCTGTGCTTCATCGTCAATAGGAAGGTCAGCTGGATACAGTAAACCTGAAGTGAATCATCGGAATCTATAACTAGTGTCACAGGAATGGTTCAAACCATAGACAGTAGGAAGAGTCAGTGTTCTTGTACTGAAGTAGGCATTGTGCCTTTTGTATTTAATTAAGATGCAATTTCTGTGTTTCATCGTCAATAAGAAGGTCAGAGGGATACAGTAAACCTGAAGTGAAGCATCGGAAACTATAACTAGTGCCACAGGATTGGTTCAAAACATAGACAGTACCAAGAGTCAGTCTTCTTGTACTTAAGTCGGCATTGTGCCTTTTGTATATAATTCCGATGCAATTTCTGTGTTTCATCGTCAATATGAAGGTCAGCTGGATACAGTAAACCTGAAGTGAAGCATCGGAATCTATAATTAGTGTCACAGGAATGGTTCAAAACATAGGCAGTAAGAAGAGTCAGTCTTCTTGTACTTGAGTCGGCATTGTACCTTTTGTATTTAATTCCGAGGAAATTTCTGTGTTTGATCGTCAATAAGAAGGTCACAGGGATACGGTAAACCTAAAGTGAAACATCGGAATCTAAAACTAGTGTCACAGGAATGGTTCAAAGCATAGACAGTAGGAAGAGTCAGTCTACTTTTACTTAAGTCGACATTGAGCCATTTGTATTTAATCCCAATGCAATTTCTGTGTTTCATCGTCAATAAGAAGGTCAGAGGGGTACAGTTAAACTGAAGTGAAGCATCGGAATCTATAACTAGTGTCACAGGAATGGTTCAAATCATAGGCAGTAAGAAGAGCCAGTCTTCTTGTACTTAAGTCGGCATTGTGATTTTTGTATTTAATTCCGATGCAATTACTGTGCTCCTTCGTCAATAAGAAGGTCAGCTGGATACAGTCAACCTGAAGTTAAGCATCGGAATCTATAACTAGTGTCACAGGAATGGTTCAAAACATAGACAGTAAGAAGAGCCAGTCTTCTTGGACTTGAGTTGGCATTGTGAGTTTTGTATTTAATTCCTATCAATTTTCTGTGTTTGATCGTCAATAAGATGGTAAGAGGGATACAGTAAACCTGAAGTGAAGCATCTGAATCTATAACTAGTGTCACAGAAATGGTTCAAATCATAGACATTAAGAAGAGTCAGTCTTCATGTACTTAATTCGGCATTGTGCCTTTTGTTTATAATTCCGATGCAATTTCTGTGTTTCATCGTCAATAAGGAGGTCAGAGGGATACAGAAAACCTGAAGTGTAGCATCGGTATCTATAACTAGTGTCACAGGAATGGTTGAAAGCATAGACAGTAAGAAGAGTCAGTTTTCTTGTACTTAAGTCGGCATTGTGCCTTTTGTTTATAATTCCGATGCAATTTCTGTGTTTCATCGTCAATAAGAAGCTCAGAGGGATACAGTAAACCTGAAGTGAAGCATCGGAATCTATAACTAGTGTCACAGGAATGGTTCAAAGCATAGACAGTAAGAAGAGCCAGTCTTCTTGTACTTGAGTCGGCATTGTGCCTTTTGTATTTAGTTCCGATGCAATTTCTGTGTTTCATCGTCAATAAGAAGGTCAGAGGGATACAGTAAAACTGAAGTGAAGCATCAGAATCTATAACTAGTGACACAGGAATGGTTCAAAACATAGACAGTAAGAAGAGTCAGTCTTCTTGTACTTAAGTCGGAATTGTGCCTTTTCTATATAATTCCGATACAATTTCCGTGTTTCATCGTCAATACGAATGTCAGAAGGATACAGTGAACCTGAAGTGAAGCTTCGGAATCTATAACTAGTGTCATAGGATTGGTTCAAAGCATAGACAGTAAGAAGAGCCAGTCGTCTTGTACTTGAGTCGGCATTGTGCCTTATGTATATAATTCCGATGCAATTTCTGTGTTTCATCGTCAATAAGAAGGTCAGCTGGATACAGTAAACCTGAAGTGAAGCATCGGAATCTATAACTAGTGTCACAGGAATGGTTCAAAATCATAGAAAGAAATAAGAGTCAGTCTTCATGTACTTAAGTCGGCATTGTGCCTTTTGTATTTAATTAAGATGCAATATCTGTGTTTCATCGTCAATAAGAAGGTCAGAGTGATACAGTAAACCTGAAGTGAAGCATCGGAATCTATAACTAGTGTCACAGGAATGGTTCAAAGCATAGACAGTAATAAGAGTCAGTCTTCCTGTACTTAAGTCGACATTGTGCCTTTTCTATATAATTCCGACGCAATTTCTGTGTTTGATCGTCAATAAGAAGGTCAGAGGGATACAGTAAACCTGAAGTGAAGCATCGGAATCTGTAACTAGTGTCACAGGAATGGTTCAAAACATAGACAGTAAGAAGAGCCAGTCTTCTTGTACTTGAGTCGGCATTGTGCCTTTTGTATTTAATTCCGATGCAATTTCTGTGTTTCATCGTCAATAAGAAGGTCAGAGGGATACAGTAAAACTGAAGTGAAGCATCGGAATCTATAACTAGTGTCACAGGAATGGTTCAAAGCATAGACAGTAAGAAGAGCCAGTTTTCTTGGACTTGAGTTGGCATTGTGCCTTTTGTATTTAATTCCTATCAATTTTCTGTGTTTGATCGTCAATAAGAAGGTACGAGGGATACAGTAAACCTGAAGTGAAGCATCTGAATCTATAACTAGTGTCACAGAAATGGATCAAATCATAGACATTAAGAAGAGTCAGTCCTCATGTACTCAATTCAGCATTGTGCCTATTGTAATTAATTAAGATGCAATTTCTGTGTTTCATCGTCAGTAAGAAGGTCAGAGGGATACAGTAAACCTGAAGTGAAGCATCGGAATCTATAACTAGTGTCACAGGAATGGTTCAAAACATAGACAGTAAGAAGAGTCAGTCTTCTTATACGTCAGTCGGCATTGTGCCTTTTGTATTTAATTCCGATTCAATTTCTGTGTTTCATCGTCAATAAGAACGTCACAGGGATACAGTAAACCTGAAGTGAAGCTTCGGAATCTATAACTAGTGTCACAGGAATGGTTCAAAACATAGGCAGTAAGAAGAGCCAGTCTTCTTGTACTTGAGTCGGCATTGTACCTTTTGTATTTAATTCCGAGGAAATTTCTGTGTTTGATCGTCAATAAGAAGGTCACAGGGATACGGTAAACCTAAAGTGGAACATCGGAATCGAAAACTAGTGTCACAGGAATGGTTCAAAGCATAGACAGTAGGAAGTGTCAGTCTTCTTTTACTTAAGTCGACATTGAGCCATTTGTATTTAATTCCGATGCAATTTCTGTGTTTCATCGTCAATAAGAAGGTCACAGGGATACAGTAAACCTGAAGTGAAGCATCGGAACTATAACTAGTGTCACAGGAATGGTTCAAAACATAGACAGTAAAAAGAGTCAGTCTTCTTGTACTTAAGTCGGCATTGTGCCTTTTGTATTTAATTCCGATGCAATTTCTGTGCTTCATCGTCAATAGGAAGGTCAGCTGGATACAGTAAACCTGAAGTGAAGCATCGGAATCTATAACTAGTGTCACAGGAATGGTTCAAAACATAGACAGTAGGAAGAGTCAGTGTTCTTGTACTGAAGTAGGCATTGTGCCTTTTGTATTTAATTAAGATGCAATTTCTGTGTTTCATCGTCAATAAGAAGGTCAGAGGGATACAGTAAACCTGAAGTGAAGCATCGGAACTATAACTAGTGCCACAGGATTGGTTCAAAACATAGACAGTACCAAGTGTCAGTCTTCTTGTACTTAAGTCGGCATTGTGCCTTTTGTATATAATTCCGATGCAATTTCTGTGTTTCATCGTCAATATGAAGGTCAGCTGGATACAGTAAACCTGAAGTGAAGCATCGGAATCTATAATTAGTGTCACAGGAATGGTTCAAAACATAGGCAGTAAGAAGAGCCAGTCTTCTTGTACTTGAGTCGGCATTGTACCTTTTGTATTTAATTCCGAGGAAATTTCTGTGTTTGATCGTCAATAAGAAGGTCACAGGGATACGGTAAACCTAAAGTGAAACATCGGAATCTAAAACTAGTGTCACAGGAATGGTTCAAAGCATAGACAGTAGGAAGAGTCAGTCTTCTTTTACTTAAGTCGACATTGAGCCATTTGTATTTAATCCCAATGCAATTTCTGTGTTTCATCGTCAATAAGAAGGTCAGAGGGGTACAGTTAAACTGAAGTGAAGCATCGGAATCTATAACTAGTGTCACAGGAATGGTTCAAAACATAGGCAGTAAGAAGAGCCAGTCTTCTTGTACTTAAGTCGGCATTGTGATTTTTGTATTTAATTCCGATGCAATTACTGTGCTCCTTCGTCAATAAGAAGGTCAGCTGGATACAGTCAACCTGAAGTTAAGCATCGGAATCTATAACTAGTGTCACAGGAATGGTTCAAAACATAGACAGTAAGAAGAGCCAGTCTTCTTGGACTTGAGTTGGCATTGTGCCTTTTGTATTTAATTCCTATCAATTTTCTGTGTTTGATCGTCAATAAGATGGTAAGAGGGATACAGTAAACCTGAAGTGAAGCATCTGAACCTATAACTAGTGTCACAGAAATGGTTCAAATCATAGACATTAAGAAGAGTCAGTCTTCATGTACTTAATTCGGCATTGTGCCTTTTGTTTATAATTCCGATGCAATTTCTGTGTTTCATCGTCAATAAGGAGGTCAGAGGGATACAGAAAACTTGAAGTGTAGCATCGGTATCTATAACTAGTGTCACAGGAATGGTTGAAAGCATAGACAGTAAGAAGAGTCAGTTTTCTTGTACTTAAGTCGGCATTGTGCCTTTTGTTTATAATTCCGATGCAATTTCTGTGTTTCATCGTCAATAAGAAGCTCAGAGGGATACAGTAAACCTGAAGTGAAGCATCGGAATCTATAACTAGTGTCACAGGAATGGTTCAAAGCATAGACAGTAAGAAGAGCCAGTCTTCTTGTACTTGAGTCGGCATTGTGCCTTTTGTATTTAGTTCCGATGCAATTTCTGTGTTTCATCGTCAATAAGAAGGTCAGAGGGATACAGTAAAACTGAAGTGAAGCATCAGAATCTATAACTAGTGACACAGGAATGGTTCAAAACATAGACAGTAAGAAGAGTCAGTCTTCTTGTACTTAAGTCGGAATTGTGCCTTTTCTATATAATTCCGATGCAATTTCCGTGTTTCATCGTCAATACGAATGTCAGAAGGATACAGTGAACCTGAAGTGAAGCTTCGGAATCTATAACTAGTGTCATAGGATTGGTTCAAAGCATAGACAGTAAGAAGAGCCAGTCGTCTCGTACTTGAGTCGGCATTGTGCCTTATGTATATAATTCCGATGCAATTTCTGTGTTTCATCGTCAATAAGAAGGTCAGCTGGATACAGTAAACCTGAAGTGAAGCATCGGAATCTATAACTAGTGTCACAGGAATGGTTCAAAAGCATAGAAAGAAATAAGAGTCAGTCTTCATGTACTTAAGTCGGCATTGTGCCTTTTGTATTTAATTAAGATGCAATATCTGTGTTTCATCGTCAATAAGAAGGTCAGAGTGATACAGTAAACCTGAAGTGAAGCATCGGAATCTATAACTAGTGTCACAGGAATGGTTCAAAGCATAGACAGTAATAAGAGTCAGTCTTCCTGTACTTAAGTCGGCATTGTGCCTTTTCTATATAATTCCGACGCAATTTCTGTGTTTGATCGTCAATAAGAAGGTCAGAGGGATACAGTAAACCTGAAGTGAAGCATCGGAATCTGTAACTAGTGTCACAGGAATGGTTCAAAACATAGACAGTAAGAAGAGCCAGTCTTCTTGTACTTGAGTCGGCATTGTGCCTTTTGTATTTAATTCCGATGCAATTTCTGTGTTTCATCGTCAATAAGAAGGTCAGAGGGATACAGTAAAACTGAAGTGAAGCATCGGAATCTATAACTAGTGTCACAGGAATGGTTCAAAGCATAGACAGTAAGAAGAGCCAGTCTTCTTGGACTTGAGTTGGCATTGTGCCTTTTGTATTTAATTCCTATCAATTTTCTGTGTTTGATCGTCAATAAGAAGGTACGAGGGATACAGTAAACCTGAAGTGAAGCATCTGAATCTATAACTAGTGTCACAGAAATGGATCAAATCATAGACATTAAGAAGAGTCAGTCCTCATGTACTTAATTCAGCATTGTGCCTTTTGTAATTAATTAAGATGCAATTTCTGTGTTTCATCGTCAGTAAGAAGGTCAGAGGGATACAGTAAACCTGAAGTGAAGCATCGGAATCTATAACTAGTGTCACAGGAATGGTTCAAAACATAGACAGTAAGAAGAGTCAGTCTTCTCATACGTCAGTCGGCATTGTGCCTTTTGTATTTAATTCCGATTCAATTTCTGTGTTTCATCGTCAATAAGAACGTCACAGGGATACAGTAAACCTGATGTGAACCATCGGAATCTATAACTAGTGTCACAGGATTGGTTCAAAACATAAACAGTAAAAAGAGTCAGTTTTCTTGCACTTAAGTCGTCATTGTGCCTTTTGTATTTAATTCCGATATAATTTCTGTGCTTCATCGTCAATAATAACGTAAGCTGGATACAGTAAACCTGAAGTGTAGCATCGGAATCTATAACTAGTGTCACCGGAATGGTTCAAAACATAGACAGTAAGATGAGCCAGTCTTCTTGTACTTGAGTCGGCATTGTGCCTTTTGTATGTAATTCCGATGAATTTTCCGTGATTGATCGTCAATAAGAAGGTCAGAGGGATACAGTAAACCTGAAGTGAAGCATCGGAATCTATAACTAGTGTCACAGGAATGGTTCAAACCATACACATTAAGAAGAGTCACTGTTCTTGTACTGAAGTCGTCATTATACCTTTTTTATTTAATTCGGATGCAATTTCTGTGTTTTATTGTCAATACGAAAGTCAGTGTGATACAGTAAACCTGAAGTGAAGCATCGGAATCTATAACTAGTGTCACAGAAATGGTTCAGAACATAGAAAGTAATAAGAGTCAGTCTTCTTGTACTTAAGTCGGCATTGTGCCTTTTGTATTAAATTAAGTTGCAATATCTGTGTTTGATCGTCAATAAGAAGGTCAGAGGGATACAGTAAATCTGAAGTGAAGCATCGGAATCTATAACTAGTGTCACAGGAATGGTTCAAAGCATAGACAGTAAGAAGAGCCAGTCTTCTTGTACTTGAGTCGGCATTGTGCCTTTTGTATTTAATTCCGAAGCAATTTCTGTGTTTCATCGTCAATAAGAAGGTCAGAGGGATACAGTAAACTTGAAGTGAAGCATTGGAAACTATAACTAGTGTCACAGGAATGGTTCAAAACATAGACAGTAAGAAGAGTCAGTTTTCTTGTACTTAAGTCGGCATTGTGCCTTTTGTATTTAATTCCGATGCAATTTCTGTGTTTCATCGTCAATAAGATGGTCACAGGGATACAGTAAACCTGAAGTGAAGCATCGGAATCTATAACTAGTGTCACAGGAATGGTTCAAAACATAGGCAGTAAGAAGAGCCAGTCTTCTTGTACTTGAGTCGGCATTGTACCTTTTGTATTTAATTCCGAGGAAATTTCTGTGTTTGATCGTCAATAAGAAGGTCACAGGGATACGGTAAACCTAAAGTGGAACATCGGAATCGAAAACTAGTGTCACAGGAATGGTTCAAAGCATAGACAGTAGGAAGTGTCAGTCTTCTTTTACTTAAGTCGACATTGAGCCATTTGTATTTAATTCCGATGCAATTTCTGTGTTTCATCGTCAATAAGAAGGTCACAGGGAAACAGTAAACCTGAAGTGAAGCATCGGAACTATAACTAGTGTCACAGGAATGGTTCAAAACATAGACAGTAAAAAGAGTCAGTCTTCTTGTACTTAAGTCGGCATTGTGCCTTTTGTATTTAATTCCGATGCAATTTCTGTGCTTCATCGTCAATAGGAAGGTCAGCTGGATACAGTAAACCTGAAGTGAAGCATCGGAATCTATAACTAGTGTCACAGGAATGGTTCAAAACATAGACAGTAGGAAGAGTCAGTGTTCTTGTACTGAAGTAGGCATTGTGCCTTTTGTATTTAATTAAGATGCAATTTCTGTGTTTCATCGTCAATAAGAAGGTCAGAGGGATACAGTAAACCTGAAGTGAAGCATCGGAACTATAACTAGTGTCACAGGAATGGTTCAAAACATAGGCAGTAAGAAGAGCCAGTCTTCTTGTACTTAAGTCGGCATTGTGCCTTTTGTATTTAATTCCGATGCAATTACTGTGCTCCATCGTCAATAAGAAGGTCAGCTGGATACAGTCAACCTGAAGTTAAGCATCAGAATCTATAACTAGTGTCACAGGAATGGTTCAAAACATAGACAGTAAGAAGAGCCAGTCTTCTTGGACTTGAGTTGGCATTGTGGCTTTTGTATTTAATTCCTATCAATTTTCTGTGTTTGATCGTCAATAAGATGGTAAGAGGGATACAGTAAACCTGAAGTGAAGCATCTGAATCTATAACTAGTGTCACAGAAATGGTTCAAATCATAGACATTAAGAAGAGTCAGTCTTCATGTACTTAATTCGGCATTGTGCCTTTTGTATTTAATTAAGATGCAATTTCTGTGTTTCATCGTCAGTAAGAAGGTCAGAGGGATACAGTAAACCTGAAGTGAAGCATCGGAATCTATAACTAGTGTCACAGGAATGGTTTAAAACATAGACAGTAAGATGAGTCAGTCTTCTTGTACGTCAGTCGGCATTGTGCCTTTTGTATTTAATTCCGATTCAATTTCTGTGTTTCATCGTCAATAAGAACGTCACAGGGATACAGTAAACCTGATGTGAAGCATCGGAATCTATAACTAGTGTCACAGGAATGGTTCAAAACATAAACAGTAAAAAGAGTCAGTTTTCTTGCACTTATGTCTTTATTGTGCCTTTTGTATTTAATTCCGATATAATTTCTGTGCTTCATCGTCAATAATAAGGTCAGTTGGATACAGTAAACCTGAAGTGTAGCATCGGAATCTATAACTAGTGTCACCGGAATGGTTCAAAACATAGACAGTAAGATGAGCCTGTCTTCTTGTACTTGAGTCGGTATTGTGCCTTTTGTATTTAATTCCGATGAATTTTCCGTGATTGATCGTCAATAAGAAGGTCAGAGGGATACATTAAACCTGAAGTGAAGCATCGGAATCTATAACTAGTGTCACAGGAATGGTTCAAACCATACACATTAAGAAGAGTCAGTTTCTTGTACTTAAGTCGTCATTGTGCCTCTTGTATTTAATTAAAATGCAATTTCTGTGTTTCATCGTCAATAAGGAGGTCAGAGGGATACAGAAAACCTGAAGTGTAGCATCGGAATCTATAACTAGTGTCACAGGAATGGTTCAAAGCATAGACAGTAGGAAGGTCAGTCTTCTTTTACTTAAGTCGACATTGAGCCATTTGTATTTAATCCCAATGCAATTTCTGTGTTTCATCGTCAATAAGAAGGTCAGAGGGGTACAGTTAAACTGAAGTGAAGCATCGGAATCTATAACTAGTGTCACAGGAATGGTTCAAAACATAGGCAGTAAGAAGAGCCAGTCTTCTTGTACTTAAGTCGGCATTGTGATTTTTGTATTTAATTCCGATGCAATTACTGTGCTCCATCGTCAATAAGAAGGTCAGCTGGATACAGTCAACCTGAAGTTAAGCATCGGAATCTATAACTAGTGTCACAGGAATGGTTCAAAGCATAGACAGTAAGAAGAGTCAGTTTTCTTGTACTTAAGTCGGCATTGTGCCTTTTGTTTATAATTCCGATGCAATTTCTGTGTTTCATCGTCAATAAGAAGCTCAGAGGGATACAGTAAACCTGAAGTGAAGCATCGGAATCTATAACTAGTGTCACAGGAATGGTTCAAAGCATAGACAGTAAGAAGAGCCAGTCTTCTTGTACTTGAGTCGGCATTGTGCCTTTTGTATTTAGTTCCGATGCAATTTCTGTGTTTCATCGTCAATAAGAATGTCAGAGGGATACAGTAAAACTGAAGTGAAGCATCAGAATCTATAACTAGTGACACAGGAATGGTTCAAAACATAGACAGTAAGATGAGTCAGTCTTCTTGTACTTAAGTCGGAATTGTGCCTTTTCTATATAATTCCGATGCAATTTCCGTGTTTCATCGTCAATACGAATGTCAGAAGGATACAGTGAACCTGAAGTGAAGCTTCGGAATCTATAACTAGTGTCATAGGATTGGTTCAAAGCATAGACAGTAAGAAGAGCCAGTCGTCTTGTACTTGAGTCGGCATTGTGCCTTATGTATATAATTCCGATGCAATTTCTGTGTTTCATCGTCAATAAGAAGGTCAGCTGGATACAGTAAACCTGAAGTGAAGCATCGGAATCTATAACTAGTGTCACAGGAATGGTTCAAAAGCATAGAAAGAAATAAGAGTCAGTCTTCATGTACTTAAGTCGGCATTGTGCCTTTTGTATTTAATTAAGATGCAATATCTGTGTTTCATCGTCAATAAGAAGGTCAGAGTGATACAGTAAACCTGAAGTGAAGCATCGGAATCTATAACTAGTGTCACAGGAATGGTTCAAAGCATAGACAGTAATAAGAGTCAGTCTTCCTGTACTTAAGTCGGCATTGTGCCTTTTCTATATAATACCGACGCAATTTCTGTGTTTGATCGTCAATAAGAAGGTCAGAGGGATACAGTAAACCTGAAGTGAAGCATCGGAATCTGTAACTAGTGTCACAGGAATGGTTCAAAACATAGACAGTAAGAAGAGCCAGTCTTCTTGTACTTGAGTCGGCATTGTGCCTTTTGTATTTAATTCCGATGCAATTTCTGTGTTTCATCGTCAATAAGAAGGTCAGAGGGATACAGTAAAACTGAAGTGAAGCATCGGAATCTATAACTAGTGTCACAGGAATGGTTCAAAGCATAGACAGTAAGAAGAGCCAGTCTTCTTGGACTTGAGTTGGCATTGTGCCTTTTGTATTTAATTCCTATCAATTTTCTGTGTTTGATCGTCAATAAGAAGGTACGAGGGATACAGTAAACCTGAAGTGAAGCATCTGAATCTATAACTAGTGTCACAGAAATGGTTCAAATCATAGACATTAAGAAGAGTCAGTCCTCATGTACTTAATTCAGCATTGTGCCTTTTGTAATTAATTAAGATGCAATTTCTGTGTTTCATCGTCAGTAAGAAGGTCAGAGGGATACAGTAAACCTGAAGTGAAGCATCGGAATCTATAACTAGTGTCACAGGAATGGTTCAAAACATAGACAGTAAGAAGAGTCAGTCTTCTTGTACGTCAGTCGGCATTGTGCCTTTTGTATTTAATTCCGATTCAATTTCTGTGTTTCATCGTCAATAAGAACGTCACAGGGATACAGTAAACCTGATGTGAACCATCGGAATCTATAACTAGTGTCACAGGATTGGTTCAAAACATAAACAGTAAAAAGAGTCAGTTTTCTTGCACTTAAGTCGTCATTGTGCCTTTTGTATTTAATTCCGATATAATTTCTGTGCTTCATCGTCAATAATAACGTCAGCTGGATACAGTAAACCTGAAGTGTAGCATCGGAATCTACAACTAGTGTCACCGGAATGGTTCAAAACATAGACAGTAAGATGAGCCAGTCTTCTTTTACTTGAGTCGGCATTGTGCCTTTTGTATTTAATTCCGATGAATTTTCCATGATTGATCGTCAATAAGAAGGTCAGAGGGATACAGTAAACCTGAAGTGAAGCATCGGAATCTATAACTAGTGTCACAGGAATGGTTCAAACCGTACACATTAAGAAGAGTCAGTGTTCTTGTACTGAAGTCGTCATTGTACCTTTTTTATTTAATTCGGATGCAATTTCTGTGTTTTATTGTCAATACGAAAGTCAGAGTGATACAGTAAACCTGAAGTGAAGCATCGGAATCTATAACTAGTGTCACAGGAATGGTTCAGAACATAGAAAGTAATAAGAGTCAGTCTTCTTGTACTTAAGTCGGCATTGTGCCTTTTGAATTTAATTAAGTTGCAATATCTGTGTTTGATCGTCAATAAGAAGGTCAGAGGAATACAGTAAATCTGAAGTGAAGCATCGGAATCTATAACTAGTGTCACAGGAATGGTTCAAAACATAGACAGTAAGAAGAGCCAGTCTTCTTGTACTTGAGTCGGCATTGTGCCTTTTCTATTTAATTCCGATGCAATTTCTGTGTTTCATCGTCAATAAGAAGGTCAGAGGGATACAGTAAAACTGAAGTGAAGCATCGGAATCTCATAACTAGTGTCACAGGAATGGTTCAAAAAATAGACAGTAAAAAGAGTCAGTCAACTTGTACTTAAGTCGGCATTGTGCCTTTTCTATATAATTCCGATGAAATTTCTGTGTTTCATCGTCAATACGATGGTCAGAGGGATATAGTGAACCTGAAGTGAAGCTTCGGAATCTATAACTAGTGTCACAGGAATGATTCAAAGCATAGACTGTAAGAAGAGCCAGTCTTCTTGTCCTTGAGTCGGCATTGTACCTTTTGTATTTAATTCCGAGGAAATTTCTGTGTTTGATCGTCAATAAGAAGGTCACAGGGATACGGTAAACCTAAAGTGAAACATCGGAATCGAAAACTAGTGTCACAGGAATGGTTCAAAGCATAGACAGTAGGAAGTGTCAGTCTTCTTTTACTTAAGTCGACATTGAGCCATTTGTATTTAATTCCGATGCAATTTCTGTGTTTCATCGTCAATAAGAAGGTCACAGGGATACAGTAAACCTGAAGTGAAGCATCGGAACTATAACTAGTGTCACAGGAATGGTTCAAAACATAGACAGTAAAAAGAGTCAGTCTTCTTGTACTTAAGTCGGCATTGTGCCTTTTGTATTTAATTCCGATGCAATTTGTGTGCTTCATCGTCAATAGGAAGGTCAGCTGGATACAGTAAACCTGAAGTGAAGCATCGGAATCTATAACTAGTGTCACAGGAATGGTTCAAAACATAGACAGTAGGAAGAGTCAGTGTTCTTGTACTGAAGTAGGCATTGTGCCTTTTGTATTTAATTAAGATGCAATTTCTGTGTTTCATCGTCAATAAGAAGGTCAGAGGGATACAGTAAACCTGAAGTGAAGCATCGGAAACTATAACTAGTGCCACAGGATTGGTTCAAAACATAGACAGTACCAAGAGTCAGTCTTCTTGTACTCAAGTCGGCATTGTGCCTTTTGTATATAATTCCGATGCAATTTCTGTGTTTCATCGTCAATATGAAGGTCAGCTGGATACAGTAAACCTGAAGTGAAGCATCGGAATCTATAACTAGTGTCACAGGAATGGTTCAAAACATAGGCAGTAAGAAGAGCCAGTCTTCTTGTACTTAAGTCGGCATTGTGATTTTTGTATTTAATTCCGATGCAATTACTGTGCTCCATCGTCAATAAGAAGGTCAGCTGGATACAGTCAACCTGAAGTTAAGCATCGGAATCTATAACTAGTGTCACAGGAATGGTTCAAAACATAGACAGTAAGAAGAGCCAGTCTTCTTGGACTTGAGTTGGCATTGTGCCTTTTGTATTTAATTCCTATCAATTTTCTGTGTTTGATCGTCAATAAGATGGTAAGAGGGATACAGTAAACCTGAAGTGAAGCATCTGAATCTATAACTAGTGTCACAGAAATGGTTCAAATCATTGACATTAAGAAGAGTCAGTCTTCATGTACTTAATTCGGCATTGTGCCTTTTGTTTATAATTCCGATGCAATTTCTGTGTTTCATCGTCAATAAGGAGGTCAGAGGGATACAGAAAACCTGAAGTGTAGCATCGGTATCTATAACTAGTGTCACAGGAATGGTTCAAAGCATAGACAGTAAGAAGAGTCAGTTTTCTTGTACTTAAGTCGGCATTGTGCCTTTTGTTTATAATTCCGATGCAATTTCTGTGTTTCATCGTCAATAAGAAGCTCAGAGGGATACAGTAAACCTGAAGTGAAGCATCGGAATCTATAACTAGTGTCACAGGAATGGTTCAAAGCATAGACAGTAAGAAGAGCCAGTCTTCTTGTACTTGAGTCGGCATTGTGCCTTTTGTATTTAGTTCCGATGCAATTTCTGTGTTTCATCGTCAATAAGAAGGTCAGAGGGATACAGTAAAACTGAAGTGAAGCATCAGAATCTATAACTAGTGACACAGGAATGGTTCAAAACATAGACAGTAAGAAGAGTCAGTCTTCTTGTACTTAAGTCGGAATTGTGCCTTTTCTATATAATTCCGATGCAATTTCCGAGTTTCATCGTCAATACGAATGTCAGAAGGATACAGTGAACCTGAAGTGAAGCTTCGGAATCTATAACTAGTGTCATAGGATTGGTTCAAAGCATAGACAGCAAGAAGAGCCAGTCGTCTTGTACTTGAGTCGGCATTGTGCCTTATGTATATAATTACGATGCAATTAATGTGTTTCATCGTCAATAAGAAGGTCAGCTGGATACAGTAAACCCGAAGTGAAGCATCGGAATCTATAACTAGTGTCACAGGAATGGTTCAAAAGCATAGAAAGAAATAAGAGTCAGTCTTCATGTACTTAAGTCGGCATTGTGCCTTTTGTATTTAATTAAGATGCAATATCTGTGTTTCATCGTCAATAAGAAGGTCAGAGTGATACAGTAAACCTGAAGTGAAGCATCGGAATCTATAACTAGTGTCACAGGAATGGTTCAAAGCATAGACAGTAATAAGAGTCAGTCTTCCTGTACTTAAGTCGGCATTGTGCCTTTTCTATATAATTCCGACGCAATTTCTGTGTTTGATCGTCAATAAGAAGGTCAGAGGGATACAGTAAACCTGAAGTGAAGCATCGGAATCTGTAACTAGTGTCACAGGAATGGTTCAAAACATAGACAGTAAGAAGAGCCAGTCTTCTTGTACTTGAGTCGGCATTGTGCCTTTTGTATTTAGTTCCGATGCAATTTCTGTGTTTCATCGTCAATAAGAAGGTCAGAGGGATACAGTAAAACTGAAGTGAAGCATCAGAATCTATAACTAGTGACACAGGAATGGTTCAAAACATAGACAGTAAGAAGAGTCAGTCTTCTTGTACTTAAGTCGGAATTGTGCCTTTTCTATATAATTCCGATGCAATTTCCGTGTTTCATCGTCAATACGAATGTCAGAAGGATACAGTGAACCTGAAGTGAAGCTTCGGAATCTATAACTAGTGTCATAGGATTGGTTCAAAGCATAGACAGTAAGAAGAGCCAGTCGTCTTGTACTTGAGTCGGCATTGTGCCTTATGTATATAATTCCGATGCAATTTCTGTGTTTCATCGTCAATAAGAAGGTCAGCTGGATACAGTAAACCTGAAGTGAAGCATCGGAATCTATAACTAGTGTCACAGGAATGGTTCAAAATCATAGAAAGAAATAAGAGTCAGTCTTCATGTACTTAAGTCGGCATTGTGCCTTTTGTATTTAATTAAGATGCAATATCTGTGTTTCATCGTCAATAAGAAGGTCAGAGTGATACAGTAAACCTGAAGTGAAGCATCGGAATCTATAACTAGTGTCACAGGAATGGTTCAAAGCATAGACAGTAATAAGAGTCAGTCTTCCTGTACTTAAGTCGACATTGTGCCTTTTCTATATAATTCCGACGCAATTTCTGTGTTTGATCGTCAATAAGAAGGTCAGAGGGATACAGTAAACCTGAAGTGAAGCATCGGAATCTGTAACTAGTGTCACAGGAATGGTTCAAAACATAGACAGTAAGAAGAGCCAGTCTTCTTGTACTTGAGTCGGCATTGTGCCTTTTGTATTTAATTCCGATGCAATTTCTGTGTTTCATCGTCAATAAGAAGGTCAGAGGGATACAGTAAAACTGAAGTGAAGCATCGGAATCTATAACTAGTGTCACAGGAATGGTTCAAAGCATAGACAGTAAGAAGAGCCAGTCTTCTTGGACTTGAGTTGGCATTGTGCCTTTTGTATTTAATTCCTATCAATTTTCTGTGTTTGATCGTCAATAAGAAGGTACGAGGGATACAGTAAACCTGAAGTGAAGCATCTGAATCTATAACTAGTGTCACAGAAATGGATCAAATCATAGACATTAAGAAGAGTCAGTCCTCATGTACTTAATTCAGCATTGTGCCTTTTGTAATTAATTAAGATGCAATTTCTGTGTTTCATCGTCAGTAAGAAGGTCAGAGGGATACAGTAAACCTGAAGTGAAGCATCGGAATCTATAACTAGTGTCACAGGAATGGTTCAAAACATAGACAGTAAGAAGAGTCAGTCTTCTTATACGTCAGTCGGCATTGTGCCTTTTGTATTTAATTCCGATTCAATTTCTGTGTTTCATCGTCAATAAGAACGTCACAGGGATACAGTAAACCTGATGTGAACCATCGGAATCTATAACTAGTGTCACAGGATTGGTTCAAAACATAAACAGTAAAAAGAGTCAGTTTTCTTGCACTTAAGTCGTCATTGTGCCTTTTGTATTTAATTCCGATATAATTTCTGTGCTTCATCGTCAATAATAACGTCAGCTGGATACAGTAAACCTGAAGTGTAGCATCGGAATCTATAACTAGTGTCACCGGAATGGTTCAAAACATAGACAGTAAGATGAGCCAGTCTTCTTGTACTTGAGTCGGCATTGTGCCATTTGTATGTAATTCCGATGAATTTTCCGTGATTGATCGTCAATAAGAAGGTCAGAGGGATACAGTAAACCTGAAGTGAAGCATCGGAATCTATAACTAGTGTCACAGGAATGGTTCAAACCGTACACATTAAGAAGAGTCACTGTTCTTGTACTGAAGTCGTCATTGTACCTTTTTTATTTAATTCGGATGCAATTTCTGTGTTTTATTGTCAATACGAAAGTCAGAGTGATACAGTAAACCTGAAGTGAAGCATCGGAATCTATAACTAGTGTCACAGAAATGGTTCAGAACATAGAAAGTAATAAGAGTCAGTCTTCTTGTACTTAAGTCGGCATTGTGCCTTTTGTATTTAGTTAAGTTGCAATATCTGTGTTTGATCGTCAATAAGAAGGTCAGAGGGATACAGTAAATCTGAAGTGAAGCATCGGAATCTATAACTAGTGTCACAGGAATGGTTCAAAACATAGACAGTAAGAAGAGCCAGTCTTCTTGTACTTGAGTCGGCATTGTGCCTTTTGTATTTAATTCCGAAGCAATTTCTGTGTTTCATCGTCAATAAGAAGGTCAGAGGGATACAGTAAAACTGAAGTGAAGCATCGGAATCCCATAACTAGTGTCACAGGAATGGTTCAAAAAATAGACAGTAAGAAGAGTCAGTCATCTTGTACTTAAGTCGGCATTGTGCCTTTTCTATATAATTCCGATGAAATTTCTGTGTTTCATCGTCAATACGATGGTCAGAGGGATATAGTGAACCTGAAGTGAAGCTTCGGAATCTATAACTAGTGTCACAGGAATGATTCAAAGCATAGACAGTAAGAAGAGCCAGTCTTCTTGTTCTTGAGTCGGCATTGTGCCTTTTGTATTTAATTCCGTTGCAAATTCTGTGTTTCATCGTCAATAAGAAGGTCAGAGGGATACAGTAAACTTGAAATGAAGCATTGGAAACTATAACTAGTGTCACAGGAATGGTTCAAAACATAGACAGTAAGAAGAGTCAGTTTTCTTGTACTTAAGTCGGCATTGTGCCTTTTGTATTTAATTCCGATGCAATTTCTGTGTTTCATCGTCAATAAGATGGTCACAGGGATACAGTAAACCTGAAGTGAAGCTTCGGAATCTATAACTAGTGTCACAGGAATGGTTCAAAACATAGGCAGTAAGAAGAGCCAGTCTTCTTGTACTTGAGTCGGCATTGTACCTTTTGTATTTAATTCCGAGGAAATTTCTGTGTTTGATCGTCAATAAGAAGGTCACAGGGATACGGTAAACCTAAAGTGGAACATCGGAATCGAAAACTAGTGTCACAGGAATGGTTCAAAGCATAGACAGTAGGAAGTGTCAGTCTTCTTTTACTTAAGTCGACATTGAGCCATTTGTATTTAATTCCGATGCAATTTCTGTGTTTCATCGTCAATAAGAAGGTCACAGGGATACAGTAAACCTGAAGTGAAGCATCGGAACTATAACTAGTGTCACAGGAATGGTTCAAAACATAGACAGTAAAAAGAGTCAGTCTTCTTGTACTTAAGTCGGCATTGTGCCTTTTGTATTTAATTCCGATGCAATTTCTGTGCTTCATCGTCAATAGGAAGGTCAGCTGGATACAGTAAACCTGAAGTGAAGCATCGGAATCTATAACTAGTGTCACAGGAATGGTTCAAAACATAGACAGTAGGAAGAGTCAGTGTTCTTGTACTGAAGTAGGCATTGTGCCTTTTGTATTTAATTAAGATGCAATTTCTGTGTTTCATCGTCAATAAGAAGGTCAGAGGGATACAGTAAACCTGAAGTGAAGCATCGGAAACTATAACTAGTGCCACAGGATTGGTTCAAAACATAGACAGTACCAAGAGTCAGTCTTCTTGTACTTAAGTCGGCATTGTGCCTTTTGTATATAATTCCGATGCAATTTCTGTGTTTCATCGTCAATATGAAGGTCAGCTGGATACAGTAAACCTGAAGTGAAGCATCGGAATCTGTAATTAGTGTCACAGGAATGGTTCAAAACATAGGCAGTAAGAAGAGCCAGTCTTCTTGTACTTGAGTCGGCATTGTACCTTTTGTATTTAATTCCGAGGAAATTTCTGTGTTTGATCGTCAATAAGAAGGTCACAGGGATACGGTAAACCTAAAGTGAAACATCGGAATCTAAAACTAGTGTCACAGGAATGGTTCAAAGCATAGACAGTAGGAAGAGTCAGTCTTCTTTTACTTAAGTCGACATTGAGCCATTTGTATTTAATCCCAATGCAATTTATGTGTTTCATCGTCAATAAGAAGGTCAGAGGGGTACAGTTAAACTGAAGTGAAGCATCGGAATCTATAACTAGTGTCACAGGAATGGTTCAAAACATAGGCAGTAAGAAGAGCCAGTCTTCTTGTACTTAAGTCGGCATTGTGATTTTTGTATTTAATTCCGATGCAATTACTGTGCTCCTTCGTCAATAAGAAGGTCAGCTGGATACAGTCAACCTGAAGTTAAGCATCGGAATCTATAACTAGTGTCACAGGAATGGTTCAAAACATAGACAGTAAGAAGAGCCAGTCTTCTTGGACTTGAGTTGGCATTGTGCCTTTTGTATTTAATTCCTATCAATTTTCTGTGTTTGATCGTCAATAAGATGGTAAGAGGGATACAGTAAACCTGAAGTGAAGCATCTGAATCTATAACTAGTGTCACAGAAATGGTTCAAATCATAGACATTAAGAAGAGTCAGTCTTCATGTACTTAATTCGGCATTGTGCCTTTTGTTTATAATTCCGATGCAATTTCTGTGTTTCATCGTCAATAAGGAGGTCAGAGGGATACAGAAAACCTGAAGTGTAGCATCGGTATCTATAACTAGTGTCACAGGAATGGTTGAAAGCATAGACAGTAAGAAGAGTCAGTTTTCTTGTACTTAAGTCGGCATTGTGCCTTTTGTTTATAATTCCGATGCAATTTCTGTGTTTCATTGTCAATAAGAAGCTCAGAGGGATACAGTAAACCTGAAGTGAAGCATCGGAATCTATAACTAGTGTCACAGGAATGGTTCAAAGCATAGACAGTAAGAAGAGCCAGTCTTCTTGTACTTGAGTCGACATTGTGCCTTTTGTATTTAGTTCCGATGCAATTTCTGTGTTTCATCGTCAATAAGAAGGTCAGAGGGATACAGTAAAACTGAAGTGAAGCATCAGAATCTATAACTAGTGACACAGGAATGGTTCAAAACATAGACAGTAAGAAGAGTCAGTCTTCTTGTACTTAAGTCGGAATTGTGCCTTTTCTATATAATTCCGATGCAATTTCCGTGTTTCATCGTCAATACGAACGTCAGAAGGATACAGTGAACCTGAAGTGAAGCTTCGGAATCTATAACTAGTGTCATAGGATTGGTTCAAAGCATAGACAGTAAGAAGAGCCAGTCGTCTTGTACTTGAGTCGGCATTGTGCCTTATGTATATAATTCCGATGCAATTTCTGTGTTTCATCGTCAATAAGAAGGTCAGCTGGATACAGTAAACCTGAAGTGAAGCATCGGAATCTATAACTAGTGTCACAAGAATGGTTCAAAAGCATAGATAGAAATAAGAGTCAGTCTTCATGTACTTAAGTCGGCATTGTGCCTTTTGTATTTAATTAAGATGCAATATCTGTGTTTCATCGTCAATAAGAAGGTCAGAGTGATACAGTAAACCTGAAGTGAAGCATCGGAATCTATAACTAGTGTCACAGGAATGGTTCAAAGCATAGACAGTAATAAGAGTCAGTCTTCCTGTACTTAAGTCGGCATTGTGCCTTTTCTATATAATTCCGACGCAATTTCTGTGTTTGATCGTCAATAAGAAGGTCAGAGGGATACAGTAAACCTGAAGTGAAGCATCGGAATCTGTAACTAGTGTCACAGGAATGGTTCAAAACATAGACAGTAAGAAGAGCCAGTCTTCTTGTACTTGAGTCGGCATTGTGCCTTTTGTATTTAATTCCGATGCAATTTCTGTGTTTCATCGTCAATAAGAAGGTCAGAGGGATACAGTAAAACCTTAAGTGAAGCATCGGAATCTATAACTAGTGTCACAGGAATGGTTCAAAGCATAGACAGTAAGAAGAGCCAGTCTTCTTGGACTTGAGTTGGCATTGTGCCTTTTGTATTTAATTCCTATCAATTTTCTGTGTTTGATCGTCAATAAGAAGGTACGAAGGATACAGTAAACCTGAAGTGAAGCATCTGAATCTATAACTAGTGTCACAGAAATGGTTCAAATCATAGACATTAAGAAGAGTCAGTCCTCATGTACTTAATTCAGCATTGTGCCTTTTGTAATTAATTAAGATGCAATTTCTGTGTTTCATCGTCAGTAAGAAGGTCAGAGGGATACAGTAAACCTGAAGTGAAGCATCGGAATCTATAACTAGTGTCACAGGAATGGTTCAAAACATAGACAGTAAGAAGAGTCAGTCTTCTTGTACGTCAGTCGGCATTGTGCCTTTTGTATTTAATTCCGATTCAATTTCTGTGTTTCATCGTCAATAAGAACGTCACAGGGATACAGTAAACCTGATGTGAACCATCGGAATCTATAACTAGTGTCACAGGATTGGTTCAAAACATAAACAGTAAAAAGAGTCAATTTTCTTGCACTTAAGTCGTCATTGTGCCTTTTGTATTTAATTCCGATATAATTTCTGTGCTTCATCGTCAATAATAACGTCAGCTGGATACAGTAAACCTGAAGTGTAGCATCGGAATCTACAACTAGTGTCACCGGAATGGTTCAAAACATAGACAGTAAGATGAGCCAGTCTTCTTGTACTTGAGTCGGCATTGTGCCTTTTGTATTTAATTCCGATGAATTTTCCATGATTGATCGTCAATAAGAAGGTCAGAGGGATACAGTAAACCTGAAGTGAAGCATCGGAATCTATAACTAGTGTCACAGGAATGGTTCAAACCATACACATTAAGAAGAGTCAGTGTTCTTGTACTGAAGTCGTCATTGTACCTTTTTTATTTAATTCGGATGCAATTTCTGTGTTTTATTGTCAATACGAAAGTCAGAGTGATACAGTAAACCTGAAGTGAAGCATCGGAATCTATAACTAGTGTCACAGGAATGGTTCAGAACATAGAAAGTAATAAGAATCAGTCTTCTTGTGCTTAAGTCGGCATTGTGCCTTTTGAATTTAACTAAGTTGCAATATCTGTGTTTGATCGTCAATAAGAAGGTCAGAGGAATACAGTAAATCTGAAGTGAAGCATCGGAATCTATAACTAGTGTCACAGGAATGGTTCAAAACATAGACAGTAAGAAGAGCCAGTCTTCTTGTACTTGAGTCGGCATTGTGCCTTTTCTATTTAATTCCGATGCAATTTCTGTGTTTCATCGTCAATAAGAAGGTCAGAGGGATACAGTAAAACTGAAGTGAAGCATCGGAATCTCATAACTAGTGTCACAGGAATGGTTCAAAAAATAGACAGTAAGAAGAGTCAGTCATCTTGTACTTAAGTCGGCATTGTGCCTTTTCTATATAATTCCGATGAAATTTCTGTGTTTCATCGTCAATACGATGGTCAGAGGGATATAGTGAACCTGAAGTGAAGCTTCGGAATCTATAACTAGTGTCACAGGAATGATTCAAAGCATAGACAGTAAGAAGAGCCAGTCTTCTTGTTCTTTAGTCGGCATTGTGCCTTTTGTATTTAATTCCGTTGCAAATTCTGTGTTTCATCCTCAATAAGAAGGTCAGAGGGATACAGTAAACTTGAAGTGAAGCATTGGAATCTATAACTAGTGTCACAGGAATGGTTCAAAACATAGACAGTAAGAAGAGTCAGTTTTCTTGTACTTAAGTCGGCATTGTGCCTTTTGTATTTAATTCCGATGCAATTTCTGTGTTTCATCGTCAATAAGATGGTCACAGGGATACAGTAAACCTGAAGTGAAGCATCGGAATCTATAACTAGTGTCACAGGAATGGTTCAAAGCATAGGCAGTAAGAAGAGCCAGTCTTCTTGTACTTGAGTCGGCATTGTACCTTTTGTATTTAATTCCGAGGAAATTTCTGTGTTTGATCGTCAATAAGAAGGTCACAGGGATACGGTAAACCTAAAGTGAAACATCGGAATCGAAAACTAGTGTCACAGGAATGGTTCAAAGCATAGACAGTAGGAAGTGTCAGTCTTCTTTTACTTAAGTCGACATTGAGCCATTTGTATTTAATTCCGATGCAATTTCTGTGTTTCATCGTCAATAAGAAGGTCACAGGGATACAGTAAACCTGAAGTGAAGCATCGGAACTATAACTAGTGTCACAGGAATGGTTCAAAACATAGACAGTAAAAAGAGTCAGTCTTCTTGTACTTAAGTCGGCATTGTGCCTTTTGTATTTAATTCCGATGCAATTTCTGTGCTTCATCGTCAATAGGAAGGTCAGCTGGATACAGTAAACCTGAAGTGAAGCATCGGAATCTATAATTAGTGTCACAGGAATGGTTCAAAACATAGACAGTAGGAAGAGTCAGTGTTCTTGTACTGAAGTAGGCATTGTGCCTTTTGTATTTAATTAAGATGCAATTTCTGTGTTTCATCGTCAATAAGAAGGTCAGAGGGATACAGTAAACCTGAAGTGAAGCATCGGAAACTATAACTAGTGCCACAGGATTGGTTCAAAACATAGACAGTACCAAGAGTCAGTCTTCTTGTACTTAAGTCGGCATTGTGCCTTTTGTATATAATTCCGATGCAATTTCTGTGTTTCATCGTCAATATGAAGGTCAGCTGGATACAGTAAACCTGAAGTGAAGCATCGGAATCTATAACTAGTGTCACAGGAATGGTTCAAAACATAGGCAGTAAGAAGAGCCAGTCTTCTTGTACTTAAGTCGGCATTGTGATTTTTGTATTTAATTCCGATGCAATTACTGTGCTCCATCGTCATTAAGAAGGTCAGCTGGATACAGTCAACCTGAAGTTAAGCATCGGAATCTATAACTAGTGTCACAGGAATGGTTCAAAACATAGACAGTAAGAAGAGCCAGTCTTCTTGGACTTGAGTTGGCATTGTGCCTTTTGTATTTAATTCCTATCAATTTTCTGTGTTTGATCGTCAATAAGATGGTAAGAGGGATACAGTAAACCTGAAGTGAAGCATCTGAATCTATAACTAGTGTCACAGAAATGGTTCAAATCATTGACATTAAGAAGAGTCAGTCTTCATGTACTTAATTCGGCATAGTGCCTTTTGTTTATAATTCCGATGCAATTTCTGTGTTTCATCGTCAATAAGGAGGTCAGAGGGATACAGAAAACCTGAAGTGTAGCATCGGTATCTATAACTAGTGTCACAGGAATGGTTCAAAGCATGGACAGTAAGAAGAGTCAGTTTTCTTGTACTTAAGTCGGCATTGTGCCTTTTGTTTATAATTCCGATGCAATTTCTGTGTTTCATCGTCAATAAGAAGCTCAGAGGGATACAATAAACCTGAAGTGAAGCATCGGAATCTATAACTAGTGTCACAGGAATGGTTCAAAGCATAGACAGTAAGAAGAGCCAGTCTTCTTGTACTTGAGTCGGCATTGTGCCTTTTGTATTTAGTTCCGATGCAATTTCTGTGTTTCATCGTCAATAAGAAGGTCAGAGGGATACAGTAAAACTGAAGTGAAGCATCAGAATCTATAACTAGTGACACAGGAATGGTTCAAAACATAGACAGTAAGAAGAGTCAGTCTTCTTGTACTTAAGTCGGAATTGTGCCTTTTCTATATAATTCCGATGCAATTTCCGAGTTTCATCGTCAATACGAATGTCAGAAGGATACAGTGAACCTGAAGTGAAGCTTCGGAATCTATAACTAGTGTCATAGGATTGGTTCAAAGCATAGACAGTAAGAAGAGCCAGTCGTCTTGTACTTGACTCGGCATTGTGCCTTATGTATATAATTACGATGCAATTAATGTGTTTCATCGTCAATAAGAAGGTCAGCTGGATACAGTAAACCCGAAGTGAAGCATCGGAATCTATAACTAGTGTCACAGGAATGGTTCAAAAACATAGAAAGAAATAAGAGTCAGTCTTCATGTACTTAAGTCGGCATTGTGCCTTTTGTATTTAATTAAGATGCAATATCTGTGTTTCATCGTCAATAAGAAGGTCAGAGTGATACAGTAAACCTGAAGTGAAGCATCGGAATCTATAACTAGTGTCACAGGAATGGTTCAAAGCATAGACAGTAATAAGAGTCAGTCTTCCTGTACTTAAGTCGGCATTGTGCCTTTTCTATATAATTCCGACGCAATTTCTGTGTTTGATCGTCAATAAGAAGGTCAGAGGGATACAGTAAACCTGAAGTGAAGCATCGGAATCTGTAACTAGTGTCACAGGAATGGTTCAAAACATAGACAGTAAGAAGAGCCAGTCTTCTTGTACTTGAGTCGGCATTGTGCCTTTTGTATTTAATTCCGATGCAATTTCTGTGTTTCATCGTCAATAAGAAGGTCAGAGGGATACAGTAAAACTGAAGTGAAGCATCGGAATCTATAACTAGTGTCACAGGAATGGTTCAAAACATAGACAGTAAGAAGAGTCAGTTTTCTTGTACTTAAGTCGGCATTGTGCCTTTTGTATTTAATTCCGATGCAATTTCTGTGTTTCATCGTCAATAAGATGGTCACAGGGATACAGTAAACCTGAAGTGAAGCATCGGAATCTATAACTAGTGTCACAGGAATGGTTCAAAACATAGGCAGTAAGAAGAGCCAGTCTTCTTGTACTTGAGTCGGCATTGTACCTTTTGTATTTAATTCCGAGGAAATTTCTGTGTTTGATCGTCAATAAGAAGGTCACAGGGATACGGTAAACCTAAAGTGAAACATCGGAATCGAAAACTAGTGTCACAGGAATGGTTCAAAGCATAGACAGTAGGAAGTGTCAGTCTTCTTTTACTTAAGTCGACATTGAGCCATTTGTATTTAATTCCGATGCAATTTCTGTGTTTCATCGTCAATAAGAAGGTCACAGGGATACAGTAAACCTGAAGTGAAGCATCGGAACTATAACTAGTGTCACAGGAATGGTTCAAAACATAGACAGTAAAAAGAGTCAGTCTTCTTGTACTTAAGTCGGCATTGTGCCTTTTGTATTTAATTCCGATGCAATTTCTGTGCTTCATCGTCAATAGGAAGGTCAGCTGGATACAGTAAACCTGAAGTGAAGCATCGGAATCTATAACTAGTGTCACAGGAATGGTTCAAAACATAGACAGTAGGAAGAGTCAGTGTTCTTGTACTGAAGTAGGCATTGTGCCTTTTGTATTTAATTAAGATGCAATTTCTGTGTTTCATCGTCAATAAGAAGGTCAGAGGGATACAGTAAACCTGAAGTGAAGCATCGGAAACTATAACTAGTGCCACAGGATTGGTTCAAAACATAGACAGTACCAAGAGTCAGTCTTCTTGTACTTAAGTCGGCATTGTGCCTTTTGTATATAATTCCGATGCAATTTCTGTGTTTCATCGTCAATATGAAGGTCAGCTGGATACAGTAAACCTGAAGTGAAGCATCGGAATCTATAACTAGTGTCACAGGAATGGTTCAAAACATAGGCAGTAAGAAGAGCCAGTCTTCTTGTACTTAAGTCGGCATTGTGATATTTGTATTTAATTCCGATGCAATTACTGTGCTCCATCGTCATTAAGAAGGTCAGCTGGATACAGTCAACCTGAAGTTAAGCATCGGAATCTATAACTAGTGTCACAGGAATGGTTCAAAACATAGACAGTAAGAAGAGCCAGTCTTCTTGGACTTGAGTTGGCATTGTGCCTTTTGTATTTAATTCCTATCAATTTTCTGTGTTTGATCGTCAATAAGATGGTAAGAGGGATACAGTAAACCTGAAGTGAAGCATCTGAATCTATAACTAGTGTCACAGAAATGGTTCAAATCATTGACATTAAGAAGAGTCAGTCTTCATGTACTTAATTCGGCATAGTGCCTTTTGTTTATAATTCCGATGCAATTTCTGTGTTTCATCGTCAATAAGGAGGTCAGAGGGATACAGAAAACCTGAAGTGTAGCATCGGTATCTATAACTAGTGTCACAGGAATGGTTCAAAGCATGGACAGTAAGAAGAGTCAGTTTTCTTGTACTTAAGTCGGCATTGTGCCTTTTGTTTATAATTCCGATGCAATTTCTGTGTTTTATCGTCAATAAGAAGCTCAGAGGGATACAATAAACCTGAAGTGAAGCATCGGAATCTATAACTAGTGTCACAGGAATGGTTCAAAGCATAGACAGTAAGAAGAGCCAGTCTTCTTGTACTTGAGTCGGCATTGTGCCTTTTGTATTTAGTTCCGATGCAATTTCTGTGTTTCATCGTCAATAAGAAGGTCAGAGGGATACAGTAAAACTGAAGTGAAGCATCAGAATCTATAACTAGTGACACAGGAATGGTTCAAAACATAGACAGTAAGAAGAGTCAGTCTTCTTGTACTTAAGTCGGAATTGTGCCTTTTCTATATAATTCCGATGCAATTTCCGAGTTTCATCGTCAATACGAATGTCAGAAGGATACAGTGAACCTGAAGTGAAGCTTCGGAATCTATAACTAGTGTCATAGGATTGGTTCAAAGCATAGACAGTAAGAAGAGCCAGTCGTCTTTGGTCTTGAGTCGGCATTGTGCCTTATGTATATAATTACGATGCAATTAATGTGTTTCATCGTCAATAAGAAGGTCAGCTGGATACAGTAAACCCGAAGTGAAGCATCGGAATCTATAACTAGTGTCACAGGAATGGTTCAAAAGCATAGAAAGAAATAAGAGTCAGTCTTCATCTACTTAAGTCGGCATTGTGCCTTTTGTATTTAATTAAGATGCAATATCTGTGTTTCATCGTCAATAAGAAGGTCAGAGTGATACAGTAAACCTGAAGTGAAGCATCGGAATCTATAACTAGTGTCACAGGAATGGTTCAAAGCATAGACAGTAATAAGAGTCAGTCTTCCTGTACTTAAGTCGGCATTGTGCCTTTTCTATATAATTCCGACGCAATTTCTGTGTTTGATCGTCAATAAGAAGGTCAGAGGGATACAGTAAACCTGAAGTGAAGCATCGGAATCTGTAACTAGTGTCACAGGAATGGTTCAAAACATAGACAGTAAGAAGAGCCAGTCTTCTTGTACTTGAGTCGGCATTGTGCCTTTTGTATTTAATTCCGATGCAATTTCTGTGTTTCATCGTCAATAAGAAGGTCAGAGGGATACAGTAAAACTGAAGTGAAGCATCGGAATCTATAACTAGTGTCACAGGAATGGTTCAAAGCATAGACAGTAAGAAGAGCCAGTCTTCTTGGACTTGAGTTGGCATTGTGCCTTTTGTATTTAATTCCTATCAATTTTCTGTGTTTGATCGTCAATAAGAAGGTACGAGGGATACAGTAAACCTGAAGTGAAGCATCTGAATCTATAACTAGTGTCACAGAAATGGTTCAAATCATAGACATTAAGAAGAGTCAGTCCTCATGTACTTAATTCAGCATTGTGCCTTTTGTAATTAATTAAGATGCAATTTCTGTGTTTCATCGTCAGTAAGAAGGTCAGAGGGATACAGTAAACCTGAAGTGAAGCATCGGAATCTATAACTAGTGTCACAGGAATGGTTCAAAACATAGACAGTAAGAAGAGTCAGTTTTCTTGCACTTAAGTCGTCATTGTGCCTTTTGTATTTAATTCCGATATAATTTCTGTGCTTCATCGTCAATAATAACGTCAGCTGGATACAGTAAACCTGAAGTGTAGCATCGGAATCTATAACTAGTGTCACCGGAATGGTTCAAAACATAGACAGTAAGATGAGCCAGTCTTCTTGTACTTGAGTCGGCATTGTGCCTTTTGTATTTAATTCCGATGAATTTTCCGTGATTGATCGTCAATAAGAAGGTCAGAGGGATACAGTAAACCTGAAGTGAAGCATCGGAATCTATAACTAGTGTCACAGGAATGGTTCAAACCATACACATTAAGAAGAGTCAGTGTTCTTGTACTGAAGTCGTCATTGTACCTTTTTTATTTAATTCGGATGCAATTTCTGTGTTTTATTGTCAATACGAAAGTCAGAGTGATACAGTAAACCTGAAGTGAAGCATCGGAATCTATAACTAGTGTCACAGGAATGGTTCAGAACATAGAAAGTAATAAGAGTCAGTCTTCTTGTACTTAAGTCGGCATTGTGCCTTTTGTATTTAATTAAGTTGCAATATCTGTGTTTGATCGTCAATAAGAAGGTCAGAGGGATACAGTAAATCTGAAGTGAAGCATCGGAATCTATAACTAGCGTCACAGGAATGGTTCAAAACATAGACAGTAAGAAGAGCCAGTCTTCTTGTACTTGAGTCGGCATTGTGCCTTTTGTATTTAATTCCGATGCAATTTCTGTGTTTCATCGTCAATAAGAAGGTCAGAGGGATACAGTAAAACTGAAGTGAAGCATCGGAATCTCATAACTAGTGTCACAGGAATGGTTCAAAAAATAGACAGTAAGAAGAGTCAGTCATCTTGTACTTAAGTCGGCATTGTGCCTTTTCTATATAATTCCGATGAAATTTCTGTGTTTCATCGTCAATACGATGGTCAGAGGGATATAGTGAACCTGAAGTGAAGCTTCGGAATCTATAACTAGTGTCACAGGAATGATTCAAAACATAGACAGTAAGAAGAGCCAGTCTTCTTGTTCTTTAGTCGGCATTGTGCCTTTTGTATTTAATTCCGTTGCAAATTCTGTGTTTCATCGTCAATAAGAAGGTCAGAGGGATACAGTAAACTTGAAGTGAAGCATTGGAATCTATAACTAGTGTCACAGGAATGGTTCAAAAAATAGACAGTAAGAAGAGTCAGTCATCTTGTACTTAAGTCGGCATTGTGCCTTTTCTATATAATTCCGATGAAATTTCTGTGTTTCATCGTCAATACGATGGTCAGAGGGATATAGTGAACCTGAAGTGAAGCTTCGGAATCTATAACTAGTGTCACAGGAATGGTTCAAAACATAGGCAGTAAGAAGAGCCAGTCTTCTTGTACTTGAGTCGGCATTGTACCTTTTGTATTTAATTCCGAGGAAATTTCTGTGTTTGATCGTCAATAAGAAGGTCACAGGGATACGGTAAACCTAAAGTGAAACATCGGAATCGAAAACTAGTGTCACAGGAATGGTTCAAAGCATAGACAGTAGGAAGTGTCAGTCTTCTTTTACTTAAGTCGACATTGAGCCATTTGTATTTAATTCCGATGCAATTTCTGTGTTTCATCGTCAATAAGAAGGTCACAGGGATACAGTAAACCTGAAGTGAAGCATCGGAACTATAACTAGTGTCACAGGAATGGTTCAAAACATAGACAGTAAAAAGAGTCAGTCTTCTTGTACTTAAGTCGGCATTGTGCCTTTTGTATTTAATTCCGATGCAATTTCTGTGCTTCATCGTCAATAGGAAGGTCAGCTGGATACAGTAAACCTGAAGTGAAGCATCGGAATCTATAACTAGTGTCACAGGAATGGTTCAAAACATAGACAGTAAGAAGAGTCAGTCATCTTGTACTTAAGTCGGCATTGTGCCTTTTCTATATAATTCCGATGAAATTTCTGTGTTTCATCGTCAATACGATGGTCAGAGGGATATAGTGAACCTGAAGTGAAGCTTCGGAATCTATAACTAGTGTCACAGGAATGATTCAAAACATAGACAGTAAGAAGAGCCAGTCTTCTTGTTCTTTAGTCGGCATTGTGCCTTTTGTATTTAATTCCGTTGCAAATTCTGTGTTTCATCGTCAATAAGAAGGTCACAGGGATACAGTAAACCTGAAGTGAAGCATCGGAACTATAACTAGTGTCACAGGAATGGTTCAAAACATAGACAGTAAAAAGAGTCAGTCTTCTTGTACTTAAGTCGGCATTGTGCCTTTTGTATATAATTCCGATGCAATTTCTGTGTTTCATCGTCAATATGAAGGTCAGCTGGATACAGTAAACCTGAAGTGAAGCATTGGAATCTATAATTAGTGTCACAGGAATGGTTCAAAACATAGGCAGTAAGAAGAGCCAGTCTTCTTGTACTTGAGTCGGCATTGTACCTTTTGTATTTAATTCCGAGGAAATTTCTGTGTTTGATCGTCAATAAGAAGGTCACAGGGATACGGTAAACCTAAAGTGAAACATCGGAATCTAAAACAGGGTCACAGGAATGGTTCAAAGCATAGACAGTAGGAAGAGTCAGTCTTCTTTTACTTAAGTCGACATTGAGCCATTTGTATTTAATCCCAATGCAATTTCTGTGTTTCATCGTCAATAAGAAGGTCAGAGGGGTACAGTTAAACTGAAGTGAAGCATCGGAATCTATAACTAGTGTCACAGGAATGGTTCAAAACATAGGCAGTAAGAAGAGCCAGTCTTCTTGTACTTAAGTCGGCATTGTGCCTTTTGTATTTAATTCCGATGCAATTACTGTGCTCCATCGTCAATAAGAAGGTCAGCTGGATACAGTCAACCTGAAGTTAAGCATCGGAATCTATAACTAGTGTCACAGGAATGGTTCAAAACATAGACAGTAAGAAGAGCCAGTCTTCTTGGACTTGAGTTGGCATTGTGCCTTTTGTATTTAATTCCTGACAATTTTCTGAGTTTGATCGTCAATAAGATGGTAAGAGGGATACAGTAAACCTGAAGTGAAGCATCTGAATCTATAACTAGTGTCACAGAAATGGTTCAAATCATAGACATTAAGAAGAGTCAGTCTTCATGTACTTAATTCGGCATTGTGCCTTTTGTATTTAATTAAGATGCAATTTCTGTGTTTCATCGTCAGTAAGAAGGTCAGAGGGATACAGTAAACCTGAAGTGAAGCATCGGAATCTATAACTAGTTTCACAGGAATGGTTTAAAACATAGACAGTAAGATGAGTCAGTCTTCTTGTACGTCAGTCGGCATTGTGCCTTTTGTATTTAATTCCGATTCAATTTCTGTGTTTCATCGTCAATAAGAACGTCACAGGGATACAGTAAACCTAAAGTGAAGCATCGGAATCTATAACTAGTGTCACAGGAATGGTTCAAAACATAAACAGTAAAAAGAGTCAGTTTTCTTGCACTTATGTCTTTATTGTGCCTTTTGTATTTAATTCCGATATAATTTCTGTGCTTCATCGTCAATAATAAGGTCAGTTGGATACAGTAAACCTGAAGTGTAGCATCGGAATCTATAACTAGTGTCACCGGAATGGTTCAAAACATAGACAGTAAGATGAGCCAGTCTTCTTGTACTTGAGTCGGCATTGTGCCTTTTGTATTTAATTCCGATGAATTTTCCGTGATTGATCGTCAATAAGAAGGTCAGAGGGATACAGTAAACCTGAAGTGAAGCATCGGAATCTATAACTAGTGTCACAGGAATGGTTCAAACCATACACATTAAGAAGAGTCAGTGTTCTTGTACTTAAGTCGTCATTGTGCCTCTTGTATTTAATTAAAATGCAATTTCTGTGTTTCATCGTCAATAAGGAGGTCAGAGGGATACAGAAAACCTGAAGTGTAGCATCGGAATCTATAACTAGTGTCACAGGAATGGTTCAAAGCATAGACAGTAAGATGGGTCAGTTTTCTTGTACTTAAGTCGGCATTGTGCCTTTTGTTTATAATTCCGATGCAATTTCTGTGTTTCATCGTCAATAAGAAGGTCAGAGGGATACAGTAAACCTGAAGTGAAGCATCGGAATCTATAACTAGTGTCACAGGAAAGGTTCAAAACATAGACAGTAAGAAGAATCAGTCTTTTTGTTCTTAAGCCGGCATTCTACCTTTTTTTTTAATTCGGATGCAATTTCTGTGTTTTATTGTCAATACGAAAGTCAGAGGGATACAGTGAACCTGAAGTGAAGCATCGGAATCTATAACTAGTGTCACAGGAATGGTTCAAAGCATAGACAGTAAGAAGAGCCAGTCTTCTTGTACTTGAGTCGGCATTGTGCCTTTTGTATTTAATTCCCATGCAATTTCTGTGTTTCATCGTCAATAAGAAGGTCAGAGGGATACAGTAAAACTGAAGTGAAGCATCAGAATCTATAACTAGTGACACAGGAATGGTTCAAAGCATAGACAGTAAGAAGAGTCAGTCTTCTTGTACTTAAGTCGGAATTGTGCCTTTTCTATATAATTCCGATGCAATTTCCGTGTTTCATCGTCAATACGAATGTCAGAAGAATGCAGTGAACCTGAAGTGAAGCTTCGGAATCTATAACTAGTGTCATAGGATTGGTTCAAAGCATAGACAGTAAGAAGAGCCAGTCGTCTTGTACTTGAGTCAGCATTGTGCCTTATGTATATAATTCCGATGCAATTTCTGTGTTTCATCGTCAATAAGAAGGTCAGCTGGATACAGTAAACCTGAAGTGAAGCATCGGAATCTATAACTAGTGTCACAGGAATGGTTCAAAAGCATAGAAAGAAATAAGAGTCAGTCTTCATGTACTTAAGTCGGCATTGTGCCTTTTGTATTTAATTAAGATGCAATATCTGTGTTTCATCGTCAATAAGAAGCTCAGAGGGATACAGTACACCTGAAGTGAAGCATCGGAATCTATAACTAGTGTCACAGGAATGGTTCAAAACATAGACAGTAATAAGAGTCAGTCTTCCTGTACTTAAGTCGGCATTGTGCCTTTTCTATATAATTCCGACGCAATTTCTGTGTTTGATCGTCAATAAGAAGGTCAGAGGGATACAGTAAACCTGAAGTGAAGCATCGGAATCTGTAACTAGTGTCACAGGAATGGTTCAAAACATAGACAGTAAGAAGAGACAGTCTTCTTGTACTTGAGTCGGCATTGTGCCTTTTGTATTTAATTCCGATGCAATTTCTGTGTTTCATCGTCAATAAGAAGGTCAGAGGGATACAGTAAAACTGAAGTGAAGCATCGGAATCTATAACTAGTGTCACAGGAATGGTTCAAAGCATAGACAGTAAGAAGAGCCAGTCTTCTTGGACTTGAGTTGGCATTGTGCCTTTTGTATTTAATTCCTATCAATTTTCTGTGTTTGATCGTCAATAAGAAGGTACGAGGGATACAGTAAACCTGAAGTGAAGCATCTGAATCTATAACTAGTGTCACAGAAATGGTTCAAAACATAGACATTAAGAAGAGTCAGTCTTCATGTACTTAATTCAGCATTGTGCCTTTTGTAATTAATTAAGATGCAATTTCTGTGTTTCATCGTCAGTAAGAAGGTCAGAGGGATACAGTAAACCTGAAGTGAAGCATCGGAATCTATAACTAGTGTCACAGGAATGGTTCAAAACATAGACAGTAAGAAGAGTCAGTCTTCTTGTACATCAGTCGGCATTGTGCCTTTTGTATTTAATTCCGATTCAATTTCTGTGTTTCATAGTCAATAAGAACGTCACAGGGATACAGTAAACCTGATGTGAACCATCGGAATCTATAACTAGTGTCACAGGATTGGTTCAAAACATAAACAGTAAAAAGAGTCAGTTTTCTTGCACTTAAGTCGTCATTGTGCCTTTTGTATTTAATTCCGATATAATTTCTGTGCTTCATCGTCAATAATAACGTCAGCTGGATACACTAAACCTGAAGTGTAGCATCGGAATCTATAACTAGTGTCACCGGAATGGTTCAAAACATAGACAGTAAGATGAGCCAGTCTTCTTGTACTTGAGTCGGCATTGTGCCTTTTGTATTTAATTCCGATGAATTTTCCGTGATTGATCGTCAATAAGAAGGTCAGAGGGATACAGTAAACCTGAAGTGAACCTTCGGTATCTATAACTAGTGTCACAGGAATGGTTCAAACCATACACATTAAGAAGAGTCAGTGTTCTTGCACTGAAGTCGTCATTGTACCTTATTTATTTAATTCAGATGCAATTTCTGTGTTTTATTGTCAATACGAAAGTCAGAGGGATACAGTAAACCTGAAGTGAAGCATCGGAATCTATAACTAGTGTCACAGGAATGGTTCAGAACATAGAAAGTAATAAGAGTCAGCTTTCTTGTACTTAAGTCGGCATTGTGCCTTTTGTATTTAATTAAGATGCAATATCTGTGTTTGATCGTCAATAAGAAGGTCAGAGGGATACAGTAAATCTGAAGTGAAGCATCGGAATCTATAACTAGTATCACAGGAATGGTTCAAAACATAGACAGTAAGAAGAGCCAGTCTTCTTGTACTTGAGTCGGCATTGTGCCTTTTGTATTTAATTCCGATGCAATTTCTGTGTTTCATCGTCAATAAGAAGGTCAGAGGGATACAGTAAAACTGAAGTGAAGCATCGGAATCTCATAACTAGTGTCACAGGAATGATTCAAAGCATAGACAGTAAGAAGAGTCAGTCAACTTGTACTTAAGTCGGCATTGTGCCTTTTCTGTATATTCCGATGAAATTTCTGTGTTTCATCGTCAATACGATGGTCAGAGGGATATAGTGAACCTGAAGTGAAGCTTCGGAATCTATAACTAGTGTCACAGGAATGATTCAAAGCATAGACAGTAAGAAGAGCCAGTCTTCTTGTTCTTGAGTCGGCATCGTGCCCTTTATATTTAATTCCGTTGCAAATTCTGTGTTTCATCGTCATTAAGAAGGTCAGAGGGATACAGTAAACTTGAAGTGAAATGGCTCTGAGCACTATGGGACTTAACATCTATGGTCATCAGTCCCCTAGAACTTAGAACTACTTAAACCTAACTAACCTAACGACAGCACACAACATCCAGCCATCACGAGGCAGAGAAAATCCCTGACCCCGCCGTGAATCGAACCCGGGAACCCGGGCGTGGGAAGCGCGAACGCTACCGCACGACCACGAGATGCGGGCGAAACTTGAAGTGAAGCATTGGAATCTATAACTAGTGTCACAGTAATGGTTCAAAACATAGACAGTAAGAAGAGTCAGTTTTCTTGTACTTAAGTCGGCATTGTGCCGTTTGTATTTAATTCCGATGCAATTTCTGTGTTTCATCGTCAATAAGATGGTCACAGGGATACAGTAAACCTGAAGTGAAGCATCGGAATGTATAACTAGTGTCACAGGAATGGTTCAAATCATAGGCAGTAAGAAGAGCCAGTCTTCTTGTACTTGAGTCGGCATTGTACCTTTTGTATTTAATTCCGAGGAAATTTCTGTGTTTGATCGTCAATAAGAAGGTCACTTGGCTACGGTAAACCTAAAGTGAAACATCGGAATCGTAAACTAGTGTCACAGGAATGGTTCAAAGCATAGACAGTAGGAAGTGTCAGTCTTCTTTTACTTAAGTCGACATTGAGCCATTTGTATTTAATTCCGATGCAATTTCTGTGTTTAACCGTCAATAAGAAGGTCAGAGGGATACAGTTAAACTGAAGTGAAGCATCGGAATCTATAACTAGTGTCACAGGAATGGTTCAAAACATAGACAGTAAGAAGAGTCAGTCTTCTTGTACTTAAGTCGCCATTGTGCCTTTTGTATTTAATTCCGATGCAATTACTGTGCTTCATCGTCAATAAGAAGGTCAGCTGCATACAGTCAACCTGAAGTTAAGCATCGGAATCTATAACTAGTGTCACAGGAATGGTTCAAACCATAGACAGTAAGAAGAGCCAGTCTTCTTGGACTTGAGTTGGCATTGTGCCTTTTGTATTTAATTCCTATCAATTTTCTGTGTTTGATCGCCAATAAGAAGGTAAGAGGGATACAGTATACCTGAAGTGAAGCATCTGAATCTATAACTAGTGTCACAGAAATGGTTCAAATCGTAGACATTAATAAGAGTCAGTCTTCATGTACTTAATTCGGCATTGTGCCTTTTGTATTTAATTAAGATGCAATTTCTGTGTTTCATCGTCAATAAGAAGGTCAGAGGGTTACAGTAAACCTGAAGTGAGGCATCGGAATCTATAACTAGTGTCACAGGAATGGTTCAAAGCATAGACAGTAAGAAGAGCCAGTCTTCTTGTACTTGAGTGGGCACTGTGCATTTTGTATTTAATTCCGATGCAATTTCTGTGTTTCATCGTCAATAACAAGGTCAGAGGGATACAGTAAAACTGAAGTGAAGCATCAGAATCTATAACTAGTGACACAGGAATGGTTCAAAACATAGACAGTAAGAAGAGTCAGTCTTCTTGTACTTAAGTCGGTATTATGCCTTTTCTATATAATTCCTATGCAATTTCCGTGTTTCATCGTCAATACGAATGTCAGAAGGATACAGTGAACCTGAAGTGAAGCTTCGGAATCTATAACTAGTGTCATAGGATTGGTTCAAAGCATAGACAGTAAGAAGAGCCAGACTTCTTGTACTTGAGTCGGCATTGTCCCTTATGTATATAATTCCGATGCAATTTCTGTGTTTCATCGTCAATAAGAAGGTCAGCTGGATACAGTAAACCTGAAGTGAAGCATCGGAATCTATAACTAGTGTCACAGGAATGGTTCAAAACATAGAAAGTAATAAGAGTCAGTCTTCTTGTATTTAAGTCGGCATTGTGCCTTTTGTATTTAATTAAGATGCAATATCTGTGTTTCATCGTCAATAAGAAGGTCAGAGGGATACAGTACACCTGAAGTGAAGCATCGGATTCTATAACTAGTGTCACAGGAATGGTTCGAAGCATAGACAGTAATAATAGTCAGTCTTCTTGTACTTAAGTCGGCATTGTGCCTTTTCTATATAATTCCGACGCAATTTCTGTGTTTGATCGTCAATAAGAAGGTCTGAGGGATACAGTAAACCTGAAGTGAAGCATCGGAATCTATAACTAGTGTCACAGGAATTATTCAAAGCATAGACAGTAAGAAGAGCCAGTCTTCTTGTACTTGAGTCGGCATTGTGCCTTTTGTATTTAATTCCGATGCAATTTCTGTGTTACATCGTCAATAAGAAGGTCAGAGGGAGACAGTAAAACTGAAGTGAAGCATCGGAATCTCATAACTAGTGTCACAGGAATGGTTCAAAAAATAGGCAGTAAGAAGAGTCAGTCATATTGTACTTAAGTCGGCATTGTGCCTTTTCTATATAATTCCGATGAAATTTCTGTGTTTCATCGTCAATACGATGGTCAGAGGGATATAGTAAACCTGACGTGAAGCTTCGGAATCTATAACTAGTGTCACAGGAATGATTCAAAGCATAGACAGTAAGAATAGCCAGTCTTCTTGTTCTTGAGTCGGCATTGTGCCTTTTGTATTTAATTCCGTTGCAAATTCTGTGTTTCATCGTCAATAAGAAGGTCAGAGGGATACAGTAAACTTGAAGTGAAGCATTGGAATCTATAACTAGTGTCACAGGAATGATTCAAAACATAGACAGTAAGAAGAGTCAGTTTTCTTGTACTAAAGTCGGCATTGTGCCTTTTGTATTTAATTCCGATGCAATTTCTGTGTTTCATCGTCAATAAGATGGTCACAGGGATACAGTAAACCTGAAGTGAAGCATCGGAATCTATAACTAGTGTCACAGGAATGGTTCAAAACATAGGCAGTAAGAAGAGCCAGTCTTCTTGTACTTGAGTCGGCATTGTACCTTTGGTATTTAATTCCGAGGAAATTTCTGTGTTTGATCGTCAATAAGAAGGTCACAGGGATACGGTAAACCTAAAGTGAAACATCGGAATCGAAAACTAGTGTCACAGGAATGGTTCAAAGCATAGACAGTAGGAAGTGTCAGTCTTCTTTTACTTAGGTCGACATTGAGCCATTTGTATTTAATTCCGATGCAATTTCTGTGTTTCATCGTCAATAAGAAGGTCAGAGGGATACAGTTAAACTGAAGTGAAGCATCGGAATCTATAACTAGTGTCACAGGAATGGTTCAAAACATAGACAGTAAGAAGAGTCGGTCTTCTTGTACTTAAGTCGGCATTGTGCCTTTTGTATTTAATTCCGATGCAATTACTGTGCTTCATCGTCAATAAGAAGGTCAGCTGGATACAGTCAACCTGAAGTTAAGCATCGGAATCTATAACTAGTGTCACAGGAATGGTTCAAACCATAGACAGTAAGAAGAGCCAGTCTTCTTGGACTTGAGTTGGCATTGTGCCTTTTGTATTTAATTCCTATCAATTTTCTGTGTTTGATCGCCAATAAGAAGGTAAGAGGGATACAGTAAACCTGAAGTGAAGCATCTGAATCTATAACTAGTGTCACAGAAATGGTTCAAATCATAGACATTAAGAAGAGTCAGTCTTCATGTACTTAATTCGGCATTGTGCCTTTTGTTTTTAATTAAGATGCAATTTCTGTGTTTCATCGTCAATAAGAAGGTCAGAGGGTTACAGTAAACCTGAAGTGAAGCATCGGAATCTATAACTAGTGTCACAGGAATGGTTCAAAGCATAGACGGTAAGAAGAGCCAGTCTTCTTGTACTTGAGTCGGCACTGTGCCTTTTGTATTTAATTCCGATGCAATTTCTGTGTTTCATCGTCAATAACAAGGTCAGAGGGATACAGTAAAACTGAAGTGAAGCATCAGAATCTATAACTAGTGACACAGGAATGGTTCAAAACATAGACAGTAAGAAGAGTCAGTCTTCTTGTACTTAAGTCGGTATTATGCCTTTTCTATATAATTCCTATGCAATATCCGTGTTTCATCGTCAATACGACTGTCAGAAGGATACAGTGAACCTGAAGTGAAGCTTCGTAATCTATAACTAATGTCATAGGATTGGTTCAAAGCATAGACAGTAAGAAGAGCCAGTCTTCTTTTACTTGAGTCGGCATTGTCCCTTATGTATATAATTCCGATGCAATTTCTGTGTTTCATCGTCAATAAGAAGGTCAGCTGGATACAGTAAACCTGAAGTGAAGCATCGGAATCTATAACTAGTGTCACAGGAATGGTTCAAAGCATAGAAAGTAATAAGAGTCAGTCTTCTTGTATTTAAGTCGGCATTGTGCCTTTTGTATATAATTAAGATGCAATATCTGTGTTTCATCGTCAATAAGAAGGTCAGAGGGATACAGTACACCTGAAGTGAAGCATCGGATTCTATAACTAGTGTTACAGGAATGGTTCAAAGCATAGACAGTAATAATAGTCAGTCTTCTTGTACTTAAGTCGGCATTGTGCCTTTTCTATATAATTCCGACACAATTTCTGTGTTTGATCGTCAATAAGAAGGTCAGAGGGATACAGTAAACCTGAAGTGAAGCATCGGAATCTATAACTAGTGACACAGGAATTGTTCAAAGCATAGACAGTAAGAAGAGCCAGTCTTCTTGCACTTAAGTCCTCATTGTGCCCTTTGTATTTAATTCCGATAAAATTTCTGTGCTTAATCGTCAATAATAAGGTCAGCTGGATACAGTAAACCTGAAGTGTAGCATCGGAATCTATAACTAGTGTCACCGGAATGGTTCAAAAAATAGACAGTAAGATGTTCCAGTCTTCTTGTACTTGAATCGGCATTGTGCCTTTTGTATTTAATTCCGATGAATTTTCCGTGATTGATCGTCAATAAGAAGGTCAGAGGGATACAGTAAACCTGAAGTGAAGCATCGGAATCTTTAACTAGTGTCACAGGAATGGTTCAAACCATACACATTAAGAAGAGTCAGTGTTCTTGTACTGAAGTCGTCATTGTGCCTTTTGTATTTAATTAAGATCCAATTTCTGTGTTTCATCGTCTATCGAAGGTCAGAGGGATACAGTAAACCTCAAGTGAAGCATCGGAATCTATAACTAGTGTCACAGGAATGGTTCAAAACATAGACAGTATGAAGAGTCAGTCTTCTTGTACTTAAGTCGGCATTGAGCCTTTTGTATATAATTCCGATGCAATTTCTGTGTTTCATCGTCAATAAGATGGTCAGCTGGATACAGTAAACCTGAAGTGAAGCATCGGAATCTATAACTAGTGTCACAGGAATGGTTCTAACCATACAAAGTAAGAAGAGTCAGTCTTCTTGTACTTAGGTCGGCATTGTGCCTTTTGTATTTAATTCCGATGCAATTTCTGTGATTCATTGTCAATACGAAAGTCAGAGGGATTCAGTAAACCTGAAGTGAAGCATCGGAATCATTAACTAGTGTCACAGGAATGGTTGAAAACATAGACAGTAAGAAGAGTCAGTCTTCTTGTACTTATGTCGGCATTTTGCCTTTTGTATTTATTTCCGATGCAATTTCTGTGTTTCATCGTCAATACGAAGGTCAGAGGGATACAGTAAACCTGAAGTGAAGCATCGGATTCTATAACTAGTGTCACAGTAATGGTTCAAAACACAGACAGTAAGAAGAGTCAGTCTTCTTGAACTTGAGTCAGCATTGTGCTTTGTATTTAATTCTGATTAATTTTCTGTGTTTGATCGTCAATAAGAAGGTCAGAGGGATACAGTAAATCTGAAGTGAAGCATCGGTATCTATAACTAGTGTCACAGGAATGGTTCAAAACATAGACAGTAAGAAGAGTCAGTCTTCTTGTACTTAAGTCGGCATTGAGCTTTTGTATATAATTCCGATGCAATTTCTTTGTTTCATCGTCAATAAGATTGTCAGCTGGATACAGCAAACCTGAAGTGAAGCATCGGAATCTATAACTAATGTCTCAGGAACTGTCAAAATCATAGACAGTAAGAAGTCTCAGTCTTCTTGTACTTAGGTCGGCATTGCGCCTTTTGTATTTATTTAATATGCAATTTCTGTGTTTCAACGTCAATAAGGAGGTCACAGGGATACAGAAAACCTGAAGTCAAGCATCGGAATCTATAACTTGTGTCACAGGAATGGTTCAAAACATAGACATTAAGAAGAGTCAGTTTTCTTGTACTTAAGTCGGCATTGTGCCTTTTGTATATAATTCCGATTCAATTTCTGTGTTTCATCGTCAATAAGAAGGTCAGAGGGATACAGTAAACCTGAAGTGAAGCATCGGAATCTATAACTAGTGCAACAGGAATGGTTGAAAACATAGACAGAAAGAAGAGTCAGTCTTCTTATACTTAAGTCGGCATTGTGCATTTTGTATTTAATTCCGACGCAATATCTGTGTTTCTTCGTCGATAAGAAGGTTAGAGGGATACAGTAAACCTGAAGTGAAGCATCGGAATCTATAACTAGTGTAACAGGAATGGTTCAAGTCATAGACAGTAAGAAGAGCCAGTCTTGTTGTACTTTAGTCGGCATTGTGCCTTTTGTATTTAATTCCGATGCAATTTCTGTGTTTCATCGTCAATATGAAGGTCAGAGGGATACAGTAACCCTGAAGTGAAGCATCGGAATCTATAACTAGTGTCACAGGATTGGTTCAAAACATAGACAGTAAGAAGAGCCGGTCTTCTTGTACTTGAGTCGGCATTGTGCTTTTGTATCTAATTCTGATGAATTTTCTGTGTTTGATCGTCAATAAGAAGGTCAGAGGGATACAGTAAACCTGAAGTGAAGCATCGGAATCCATAACTAGTGTCACAGGAATGGTTCAAACCATTAACAGTAAGAAGAGTCAGTGTTCTTGTACTAAAGTCGGCATTGTGCCTTTTGATTTAGTTAAGATGTTGTTTCTGTGTTTCATCGTCAATAAGAAGGTCAGAGTGATACAGTAAACCTCAAGTGAAGCATCGGAATCTATAACTAGTGGCGCAGAAATTGTTCACAACATAGACAGTAAGAAGAGTCAGTCTTCTTGTACCTAAGTCGGCATTGTGCCTTTTGTATATAATTCCGATGCAATATCTGCGTTTCATCGTCAATAAGAAGGTCAGCTGGATACAGTAAACCTGAAATGAATCATCGGAATCTATAACTAGTGTCACAGGAATGGTTCTAAACATAGGCAGTAAGAAGAGCCAGTCTTCTTGTACTTAAGTATGCATTGTGCTTTTTCTATTTCATTCTGATGAAATTTCTGTGTTTGATCGTCAATAAGACCTGCAGAGGGATACAGTAAACCCGAAGTGAAGCATCGGAATCTATAACTAATGTCGCAGGAATGGTTCAAAACATAGACAGTAAGAAGAGTCAGTCTTCTTGTACTTAGGTCGGCATTGTGCCTTTTGTATTTAATTAATATGCAATTTCTGTGTTTCATCGTCAATAAGGAGGTCAGAGGGATACAGAAAACCTGAAGTGTAGCATCGGAATCTATAACTAGTGTCACACGAATGGTTCAAAACATAGACAGTAAGAAGAGTCAGTTTTCTTGTACTTAAGTCGGCATTGTGCCTTTTGTATATAATTCCAATGCAATATCTGTGTTTCATCGTCAATAAGAAGGTCAGAGGGATACAGTAAACCTGAAGTGAAGCATCGGAATCTATAACTAGTGTCACAGGAATGGTTCAAAACATAGACAGTAAGAAGAATCAGTCTTTTTGTTCTTAAGCCGGCATTGTGCCTTTGTATTTAATTCGGATGCAATTTCTGTGTTTTATTATCAATACGAAAGTCAGAGGGATACAGTAAATCTGAAGTGAAAATCGGAATGTATAACTTGTGTCACAGGAATGGTTGAAAACATAGACAGTATGAAGATTTAGTCTTCTTTTACTTAAGTCGGCATTGTGTTTTTGTATTTAATTCCGTTGCAATATCTGTGTTTCTTCGTCAATAAGAAGGTTAGAGGGATACAGTAAACCTGAAGTGAAGCATCGGAATCTATAACTAGTGTCACAGGAATGGTTCAAAACATAGACAGTAAGAAGAGCCAGTCTTCTTGTACTTGTGTCGGCATTGTGCCTTTTGTATTTAATTCCGATGCAATTTCTGTGTTTCATCGTCAATACAAAGGTCAGAGGGATACAGTAAACCTGAAGTGAAGCATCGGAATCTATAACTAGTGTCACAGGAATGGTTCAAAAAACAGACAGTAAGAAGAGTCAGTCTTCTTGTACTTGAGTCGGCATTGTGATTTTTGTATTTAATTCCGATGCAATTTCTGTGTTTCATCGTCAATAAGAAGGCCAGCTGGATACAGAAAACCGGAAGTGAAGCATCGGAATCTATAACTAGTGTCACAGGAATGGTTCAAACCATTAACAGTAAGAAGTGTCAGTGTTCTTGTACTAAAGTCGGCATTGTTCCTTTTGTATTTAGTTAAGATGTTATTTCTGTGTTTCATCGTCAATAAGAAGGTCAGAGTGATACAGTAAACCTCAAGTGAAGCATCGGAATCTATAACTAGTGGCGCAGAAATTGTTCAAAACATAGACAGTAAGAAGAGTCAGTCTTCTTGTACCTAAGTCGCCATTGTGCCTTTTGTATATAATTCCGATGCAATATCTGCGTTTCATCGTCAATAAGAAGGTCAGCTGGATACAGAAAACCGGAAGTGAAGCATCGGAATCTATAACTAGTGTCACAGGAATGGTTCAAATCATAGACAGTAAGAAGAGTCAGTCTTATTGTACTTAAGTCGGCATTGTGCCTTTTGTATTTAATTCCGATGCAATTACTGTGCTACATCGTCAATAAGAAGGTCAGCTGGATACAGTCAACCTGAAGTTAAGCATCGGAATCTATAACTAGTGTCACAGGAATGGTTCAAAACATAGACAGTAAGAAGAGCCAGTCTTCTTGGACTTGAGTTGGCATTGTGCCTATTGTATTTAATTCCTATCAATTTTCTGTGTTTGATCGCCAATAAGAAGGTACGAGGGATACAGTAAACCGGAAGTGAAGCATCTGAATCTATAACTAGTGTCACAGAAATGGTTCAAATCATAGACATTAAGAAGAGTCAGTCTTCATGTACTTAATTCGGCATTGTGCCTTTTGTATTTAATTAAGATGCAATTTCTGTGTTTCATCGTCAATAAGAAGGTCAGAGGGATACAGTAAACCTGAAGTGAAGCATCGGAATCTATAACTAGTGTCACAGGAATGGTTCAAAGCATAGACAGTAAGAAGAGTCAGTCTTCTTGTACGTCAGTCGGCATTGTGCCTTTTGTATTTAATTCCGATAAAATTTCTGTGCTTCATCGTCAATAATAAGGTCAGCTGGATACTGTAAACCTGAAGTGTAGCATCGGAATCTATAACTAGTGTCACCGGAATGGTTCAAAAAATAGACAGTAAGATGAGCCAGTCTTCTTGTACTTGAATCGGCATTGTGCCTTTTGTATTTAATTCCGATGAATTTTCCGTGATTGATCGTCAATAAGAAGGTCAGAGGGATACAGTAAACATGAAGTGAAGCATCGGAATCAATAACTAGTGTCACAGGAATGGTTCAAACCATACACATTAAGAAGAGTCAGTGTTCTTGTACTGAAGTCGTCATTGTGCCTTTTGTATTTAATTAAGATCCAATTTCTGTGTTTCATCGTCTATCGAAGGTCAGAGGGATACAGTAAACCTCAAGTGAAGCATCGGAATCTATAACTAGTGTCACAGGAATGGTTCAAAACATAGACAGTAAGAAGAGTCAGTCTTCTTGTACTTAAGCCGGCATTGAGCCTTTTGTATATAATTCCGATGCAATTTCTGTGTTTCATCGTCAATAAGATGGTCAGCTGGATACAGTAAACCTGAAGTGAAGCATCGGAATCTATAACTAGTGTCACAGGAATGGTTCTAACCATACACAGTAAGAAGAGTCAGTCTTCTTGTACTTAGGTCGGCATTGTGCCTTTTGTATTTAATTCCGATGCAATTTCTGTGATTCATTGTCAATACGAAAGTCAGAGGGATTCAGTAAACCTGAAGTGAAGCATCGGAATCTATAACTAGTGTCACAGGAATGGTTGAAAACATAGACAGTAAGAAGAGTCAGTCTACTTGTACTTATGTCGGCATTTTGCCTTTTGTATTTATTTCCGATGCAATTTCTGTGTTTCATCGTCAATACGAAGGTCAGAGGGATACAGTAAACCTGAAGTGAAGCATCGGATTCTATAACTAGTGTCACAGTAATGGTTCAAAACACAGACAGTAAGAAGAGTCAGTCTTCTTGAACTTGAGTCGGCATTGAGCCTTTTGTATATAATTCCGATGCAATTTCTTTGTTTCATCGTCAATAAGATTGTCAGCTGGATACAGCAAACCTGAAGTGAAGCATCGGAATCTATAACTAATGTCTCAGGAACGGTCAAAAACATAGACAGTAAGAAGACTCAGTCTTCTTGTACTTAGGTCGGCATTGCGCCTTTTGTACTTATTTAATATGCAATTTCTGTGTTTCAACGTCAATAAGGAGGTCAGAGGGATACAGAAAACCTGAAGTGAAGCATCGGAATCTATAACTTGTGTCACAGGAATGGTTCAAAACATAGACAGTAAGAAGAGTCAGTTTTCTTGTACTTAAGTCGGCATTGTGCCTTTTGTATATAATTCCGATTCAATTTCTGTGTTTTATCGTCAATAAGAAGGTCAGAGGGATACAGTAAACCTGAAGTGAAGCATCGGAATCTATAACTAGTGCAACAGGAATGGTTGAAAACATAGACAGTAAGAAGAGTCAGTCTTCTTATACTTAAGTCGGCATTGTGCCTTTTATATTTAATTCCGATGCAATATCTGTGTTTCTTCGTCGATAAGAAGGTTAGAGGGATACAGTAAACCTGAAGTGAAGCATCGGAATCTATAACTAGTGTCACAGGAATGGTTCAAGTCATAGACAGTAAGAAGAGCCAGTCTTGTTGTACTTTAGTCGGCATTGTGCCTTTTGTATTTAATTCCGATGCAATTTCTGTGTTTCATCGTCAATATGAAGGTCAAAGGGATACAGTAAACCTGAAGTGAAGCATCGGAATCTATAACTAGTGTCACAGGAATGGTTCAAAACATAAACAGTAAGAAGAGTTAGTCTTCTTCTAATTGAGTCGGCATTGTGCCTTTTGTATTTAATTCCGATGCAATTTCTGTGTTTCATCGTCAATAAGAAAGTCAGAGGGATTCAGTAACCCTGAAGTGAGGCATCGGAATCTATAACTAGTGTCACAGGATTGGTTCAAAACATAGACAGTAAGAAGAGCCAGTCTTCTTGTACTTGAGTCGGCATTGTGCTTTTGTATTTAATTCTGATGAATTTTCTGTGTTTGATCGTCAATAAGAAGGTCAGAGGGATACAGTAAACCTGAAGTGAAGCATCGGAATCTATAACTAGTGTCACAGAAATGGTTCAAACCATTAACAGTAAGAATAGTCAGTGTTCTTGTACTAAAGTCGGCATTGTGCCTTTTGATTTAGTTAAGATGTTATTTCTGTGTTTAATCGTCAATAAGAAGGTCACAGTGATACAGTAAACCTCAAGTGAAGCATCGGAATCTATAACTGGTGGCGCAGAAATTGTTCACAACATAGACAGTAAGAAGAATCAGTCTTTTTGTTCTTAAGCCGGCATTGTGCCTTTGTATTTAATTCGGATGCAATTTCTGTGTTTTATTGTCAATACGAAAGTCAGAGGGATACAGTAAATCTGAAGTGAAACATCGGAATGTATAACTTGTGTCACAGGAATGGTTGAAAACATAGACAGTATGAAGATTTAGTCTTCTTTTACTTAAGTCGTCATTGTGCGTTTTGTATTTAATTCCGATGCAATATCTGTGTTTCTTCGTCAATAAGGTCAGAGTGATACCGTAAACCTCAAGTGAAGCATCGGAATCTATAACTAGTGGCGCAGAAATTGTTCAAAACATAGACAGTAAGAAGAGTCAGTCTTCTTGTACCTAAGTCGGCATTGTGCCTTTTGTATATAATTCCGATGCAATATCTGCGTTTCATCGTCAATAAGAAGGTCAGCTGGATACAGAAAACCGGAAGTGAAGCATCGGAATCTATAGCTAGTGTCACAGGAATGGTTCTAAACATAGGCAGTAAGAAGAGCCAGTCTTCTTGTACTTAAGTCGGCATTGTGCTTTTTGTACATAATTCCGATGCAATATCTGTGTTTCATCATCAATAAGAAGGTCAGAGAGATACAGTAAACCTGAAGTGAAGCATCGGAATCTGTAACTAGTGTCACAGGAATGTTTCAAAACATAGACAGTAAGAAGAGTCAGTCTTCTTGTACTTAGGTCGGCATTGTGCCTTTTGTATTTAATTAATATGCAGTTTCTGTGTTTCATCGTCAATAAGGAGGTCAGAGGGATACAGAAAACCTGATGTGTAGCATCGGAATCTATAACTAGTGTCACAGGAATGGTTCAAAGCATAGACAGTAAGAAGAGTCAGTTTTCTTGTACTTAAGTCGGCATTGTGCCTTTTGTATATAATTCCGATGCAATATCTGTGTTTCATCGTCAATAAGAAGGACAGAGGGATACAGTAAACCTGAAGTGAAGCATCGGAATCTATAACTAGTGTCACAGGAATGGTTCAAAACATAGACAGTAAGAAGAATCAGTCTTTTTGTTCTTAAGCCGGCATTGTGCCTTTGTATTTAATTCGGATGCAATATCTGTGTTTCTTCGTCAATAAGGTCAGAGGGATACAGTAAACCTGAAGTGAAGCATCGGAATCTATAACTAGTGTCACAGGAATGGTTCAAATCATAGACAGTAAGAAGAGCCAGTCTTCTTGTACTTGAGTCGGCATTGTGCCTTTTGTATTTAATTCCGATGCAATTTCTGTTTTTCATCGTCAATAAGAAGGTCAGCTGGATACAGAAAACGGGAAGTGAAGCATCGGAATCTATAACTAGTGTCACAGGAATGGTTCAAACTATTAACAGTAAGAAGAGTCAGTGTTCTTGTACTAAAGTCGGCATTGTGCCTTTTGTATTTAGTTAAGATGTTATTTCTGTGTTTCATCGTCAATAAGAAGGTCAGAGTGATACAGTAAACCTCAAGTGAAGCATCGGAATGTATAACTAGTGGCGCAGAAATTGTTCAAAATATAGACAGTAAGAAGAGTCAGTCTTCTTGTACCTAAGTCGGCATTGTGCCTTTTGTATATAATTCCGATGCAATATCTGCGTTTCATCGTCAATAAGAAGGTCAGCTGGATACAGAAAACCGGAAGTGAAGCATCGGAATCTATAACTAGTGTCACAGGAATGGTTCTAAACATAGGCAGTAAGAAGAGCCAGTCTTCTTGTACTTAAGTCGGCATTGTGCTTTTTGTACATAATTCCGATGCAATATCTGTGTTTCATCATCAATAAGAAGGTCAGAGGGATACAGTAAACCTGAAGTGAAGCATCGGAATCTGTAACTAGTGTCACAGGAATGGTTCAAAACATAGACAGTAAGAAGAGTCAGTCTTCTTGTACTTAGGTCGGCATTGTGCCTTTTGTATTTAATTAATATGCAGTTTCTGTGTTTCATCGTCAATAAGGAGGTCAGAGGGATACAGAAAACCTGAAGTGTAGCATCGGAATCTATAACTAGTGTCACAGGAATGGTTCAAAACATAGACAGTAAGAAGAGTCAGTTTTCTTGTACTTATGTCGGCATTGTGCCTTTTGTATATAATTCCGATGCAATATCTGTGTTTCATCGTCAATAAGAAGGACAGAGGGATACAGTAAACCTGAAGTGAAGCATCGGAATCTATAACTAGTGTCACAGGAATGGTTCAAAACATAGACAGTAAGAAGAATCAGTCTTTTTGTTCTTAAGCCGGCATTGTGCCTTTGTATTTAATTCGGATGCAATATCTGTGTTTCTTCGTCAATAAGGTCAGAGGGATACAGTAAACCTGAAGTGAAGCATCGGAATCTATAACTAGTGTCACAGGAATGGTTCAAATCATAGACAGTAAGAAGAGCCAGTCTTCTTGTACTTGAGTCGGCATTGTGCCTTTTGTATTTAATTCCGATGCAATTTCTGTTTTTCATCGTCAATAAGAAGGTCAGCTGGATACAGAAAACCGGAAGTGAAGCATCGGAATCTATAACTAGTGTCACAGGAATGGTTCAAACCATTAACAGTAAGAAGAGTCAGTGTTCTTGTACTAAAGTCGGCATTGTGCCTTTTGTATTTAGTTAAGATGTTATTTCTGTGTTTCATCGTCAATAAGAAGGTCAGAGTGATACAGTAAACCTCAAGTGAAGCATCGGAATGTATAACTAGTGGCGCAGAAATTGTTCAAAATATAGACAGTAAGAAGAGTCAGTCTTCTTGTACCTAAGTCGGCATTGTGCCTTTTGTATATAATTCCGATGCAATATCTGCGTTTCATCGTCAATAAGAAGGTCAGCTGGATACAGAAAACCGGAAGTGAAGCATCGGAATCTATAACTAGTGTCACAGGAATGGTTCTAAACATAGGCAGTAAGAAGAGCCAGTCTTTTTGTACTTAAGTCGGCATTGTGCTTTTTGTATATAATTCCGATGCAATATCTGTGTTTCATCATCAATAAGAAGGTCAGAGGGATACAGTAAACCTGAAGTGAAGCATCGGAATCTGTAACTAGTGTCACAGGAATGGTTCAAAACATAGACAGTAAGAAGAGTCAGTCTTCTTGTACTTAGGTCGGCATTGTGCCTTTTGTATTTAATTAATATGCAGTTTCTGTGTTTCATCGTCAATAAGGAGGTCAGAGGGATACAGAAAACCTGAAGTGTAGCATCGGAATCTATAACTAGTGTCACAGGAATGGTTCAAAGCATAGACAGTAAGAAGAGTCAGTTTTCTTGTACTTAAGTCGGCATTGTGCCTTTTGTATATAATTCCGATGCAATATCTGTGTTTCATCGTCAATAAGAAGGTCAAAGGGATACAGTAAACCTGAAGTGAAGCATCGGAATCTATAACTAGTGTCACAGGAATGGTTCAAAACATAGACAGTAAGAAGAATCAGTCTTTTTGTTCTTAAGCCGGCATTGTGCCTTTGTATTTAATTCGGATGCAATTTCTGTGTTTTATTGTCAATACAAAAGTAGAGGGATACAGTAAACCTGAAGTGAAGCATCGGAATCTAAAACTTGTGTCACAGGAATGGTTGAAAACATAGACAGTATGAAGAGTCAGTCTCCTTTTACTTAAGTCGGCATTGTGTTTTTGTATTTAATTCTGTTGCAATATCTGTGTTTCTTCGTTAATAAGAAGGTTAGAGGGATACAGAAAACCTGAAGTGAAGCATCGGAATCTATAACTAGTGTCACAGGAATGGTTCAAACATAGACAGTAAGAAGAGCCAGTCTTCTTGTACTTGTGTCGGCATTGTGCCTTTTGTATTTAATTCCGATGAAATTTCTGTGTTTCATCGTCAATACGAAGGTCAGAGGGATACAGTAAACCTGAAGTGAAGCATCAGAATCTATAACTAGTGTCACAGGAATGGCTCAAAAAACAGACAGTAAGAAGAGTCAGTCTTCTTGTACTTAAGTCGGCATTGTACGTTTTGTATTTAATTCCGATGCAATATCTGTGTTTCTTCGTCAATAAGGTCAGAGGGATACAGTAAGCCTGAAGTGAAGCATCGGAATCTATAACTAGTGTCACAGGAATGGTTCAAATCATAGACAGTAAGAAGAGCCAGTCTTCTTGTACTTGAGTCAGCATTGTGCCTTTTGTATTTAATTCCGATGCAATTTCTGTGTTTCATCGTCAATAAGAAGGTGAGCTGGAGACAGAAAACCGGAAGTGAAGCATCGGAATCTATAACTAGTGTCACAGGAATGGTTCAAAACATAGACAGTAAGAAGAGTCAGTCTTCTTGTACTTAGGTCGGCATTGTGCCTTTTGTATTTACTTAATATGCAATTTCTGTGTTTCATCGTCAATAAGGAGGTCAGAGGGATACAGAAAACCTGAAGTGTAGCATCGGAATCTATAACTAGTGTCACAGGAATGGTTCTAAACATAGACAGTAAGAAGAGTCAGTTTTCTTGTACTTAAGTCGGCATTGTGCTTTTTGTATATAATTCCGATGTAATTTCTGTGTTTCATCGTCAATAAGAAAGTCAGAGGGATACAGTAAACCTGAAGTGAAGCATCGGAATCTATATCTAGTGTCACAGGAATGGTTAAAGCATAGACAGTAAGAAGAATCAGTCTTTTTGTACTTAAGCCGGCATTGTGACTTTTGTATTTAATTCGGATGCAATTTCTGTGTTTTATTGTCAATACGAAAGTCAGAGGGATACAGAAAACCTGAAGGGAAGCATCGGAATCTATAACTAGTGTCACAGGAATGGTTGAAAACATAGACAGTAAAAAGAGTCAGTCGTCTTGTACTTAAGTCGGCATTGTGTCTTTTGTATTTAATTCCGATGCAATATCTGTGTTTCATCGCCAATAAGATGGTCAGCTGGATACAGTAAACCTGAAGTGAAGCATCGGAATCTATTACTAATGTCACAGGAACGGTCAAAAACATAGACAGTAAGAAGAGTCAGTCTTCTTGTACTTAAGACGGAATTGTGCCATTTGTATTTAACTCCGATGCAATATCTGTGTTTCTTTGTCAATAAGAAGGTCAGAGGGATACAGTAAACCTGAAGTGAAGCATCGGAATCTATAACTAGTGTCACAGGAATGGTTCAAACCATAGACAGTAAGAAGAGTCAGTGTTCTTGTACTGAAGTCGGCATTGTGCCTTTTGTATTTAATTAAGATTCAATTTCTGTGTTTCATCGTCAATAAGAAGGTCAGAGGGATACAGGATACCTCAAGTGAAGCATCGGAATCTATAACTAGTGACGCAGGAATTGATCAAAGCATAGACAGTAAGAAGAGTCAGTCTTCTTGTACTTAAGTCGGCATTGTGCCTTTTTTATATAATTCCGATGCAATATCTGTGTTTCATCGTCAATAAGAAGGTCACCTTTATACAGTAAACCTGAAGTGAAGCATTGGAATCTATAACTAGTATCACAGGAATGGTTCTAAACTTAGGCAGTAAGAAGAGCCAGTCTTCTTGTACTTGAGTCGGCATTGTGCTTTTTGTATTTAATTCCGATGAAATTTCTGTGTTTCATCGTCAATAAGAAGGACAGAGGGATCCAGTAAAACTGAAGTGAAGCATCGAAATGTATAACTAGTGTCACAGGAATCGTTCAAAACATAGACAGTAAGAAGAAACAGTGTTCTTGTACTTAAGTCGGCATTGTGCCTTTTGTATTTAATTAATATTCAATTTCTGTGTTTCATCGTCAATCAGAAGGTCAGAGGGATACAGAAAAGCTGAAGTGAAGCATCGGAATCAAAAACTAGTGTCACATGAATGGTTCAAAACATAGACAGTTGGAAGAGTCAGTCTTCTTGTACTTAAGTAGGCATTGAGCCTTTTGTATTTAATTCCGATGCAATTTCTGTGTTTCATCGTCAATAAGATGGTCAGAGGGATACAGTAAAACTGAAGTGAAGCATCGGAATGTATAACTAGTGTCACAGAAATGGTTCAAAACATAGACAGTAAGAAGAGTCCGTCTTCTTGTACTTACGTCAGCTTTGTGCCTTTTGTATTTAATTAAGATGCAATTTCTGCGTTTCATCGTCAATAAGAAGGTCAGAGGGATTCAGTAATCCTGAAGTGAACCATCGGAATCTATAACTAGTGTCACAGGAATGGTTCAAACATAGACAGTAAGAAGAGTCAGTTATCTTGTACTTAAGTCGACATTGTGCCATTTGTATTTAATTCCGATGCAATATCTGTGTTTCTTCGTCAATAAGATGGTCAGAGGGATACAGTAAACCTGAAGTGAAGTATCGGAATCTATAACTAGTGTCACAGGAATGGTTCAAAGCATAGACAGTAAGAAGAGCCAGTCTTCTTGTACTTGAGTCGGCATTGTGCCTTTTGTATTTAATTCCGATGCAAGTTCTGTGTTTCATCGTTAATACGGAGGTAAGAGGGATACAGTAAACCTTAAGTGAAGCATCGGAATCTATAACTAGTGTCACAGGAATGGTTCAAAACATAGAGAGTAAGAAGAGTCAGTTTTCTTGTACTTAGGTCGGCATTGTGCCTTTTGTATTTAATTAATATGCAATTTCTGTGTTTCATCGTCAATAAGGAGGTCAGAGGGATACAGTACACCTGAAGTGAAGCATCTGAATCTATAACTAGTGTCACAGGAATGGTTCAAACTTAGACAGTAAGAAGAATCAGTCTTTGTACTTAAGCCGGCATTGTGCCTTTTGTATTTAATTCAGATGCAATTTCTGTGTTTTATTGTCAATACGAAAGTCAGAGGGATACAGTAAACCTGAAGTGAAGCATCGGAATCTATTATTAATGTCACAGGAATGGTTCAAAACATAGACAGTAAGAAGAGTCAGTCTTCTTGTACTTAAGTCGGCATTGTGCCATTTGTATTTAACTCCGATGCAATATCTGTGTTTCTTCGTCAATAAGAAGGTCAGAGGGATACAGTAAACCTGAAGTGAAGCATCGGAATCTATAACTAGTGTCACAGGAATGGTTCAAACCATAGACAGTAAGAAGAGTCAGTTTTCTTGTACTGAAGTCTGCATTGTGCCTTTTGCATTTAATTAAGATTCAATTTCTGTGTTTCATCGTCAATAAGAAGGTCAGAGGGATACAGAAAACCTCAAGTGAAGCATCGGAATCTATAACTAGTGACGCAGGAATTGTTCAAAGCATAGACAGTAAGAAGAGTCAGACTTCTTGTACTTAAGTCGGCATTTTGCCTTTTGTATTTAATTAATATTCAATTTCTGTGTTTCATCGTCAATCAGAAGGTCAGAGGGATACAGAAAACCTGAAGTGAAGGATCGAAATCAAATACTAGTGTCACAGGAATGGTTCGAAACATAGACAGTTGGAAGAGTAGTCTTCTTGTACTTAAGTCGGCATTGAGCCTTTTGTATTTAATTCCGATGCAATTTCTGTGTTTCATCGTCAATAAGAAGGTCAGAGGGATACAGTAAAACTGAAGTGAAGCATCGGAATGTATAACTAGTGTCACAGGAATGGTTCAAAACATAGACAGTAAGAAGAGTCAGTCTTCTTGTACTTACGTCAGCATTGTGCCTTTTGTATTTAATTAAGATGCATTTTCTGTGCTTTATTGTCAATACGAAAGTCAGAGGGATACAGTAAACCTTAAGTGAAGCATCGGAATCTATAACTAGTGTCACAGGAATGGTTCAAAACATAGTGAGTAAGAAGAGTCAGTTTTCTTGTACTTGAGTCGGCATAGTGCTTTTTGTATATAATTCCGATGCAATTTCTGTGCTTCATCGTCAATAAGAAGGTCAGAGGGATACAGTAAACCTGAAGTGAAGCATCGGAATCTATAACTAGTGTCACAGGAATGGTTCAAACATAGACAGTAAGAAGAATCATTCTTTTGTACTTAAGCCAGCATTGTTCCTTTTGTATTTAATTCAGATGCAATTTCTGTGCTTTATTGTCAATACGAAAGTCAGAGGGATACAGTAAACCTGAAGTGAAGCATCGGAATCTATAACTAGTGTCACAGGAATGGTAGAAAACATAGACAGTAAGAAGACTTAGTCTTCTTGTGCTTCAGTCGGCATTGTGTCTTTTGTATTTCATTCCGTTGCAATATCTGTGATTCTTCGTCAATAAGAAGGTTAGAGGGATACAGTAAACCTGAAGTGAAGCATCGGAGTCTATAACTAGTGTCACAGGAATGGTTCAAAACACAGACAGTAAGAAGAGTCAGTCTTCTTGTACTTAAGTCGGCATTGTGCGTTTTGTATTTAATTCCGATGCAATATCTGTGTTTCTTCGTGAATAATAAGGTCAGAGGGATACAGTAATCCTGAAGTGAAGCATCGGGATCTATAACTAGTGTCACAGGAATGGTTCAAAACACAGACATTAAGAAGAGTCAGTCTTCTTGTACTTAAGTCGGCATTGTGCCTTTTGTATTTAATTAAGATGCAATTTCTGCATTTCATCGTCTATAAGAAGGTCAAGGGATACAGTAAACCTGAAGTGAAGCATCGGAATCTATAACTAGTGTCACAGGAATGGTTCAAACATGCACAGTAAGAAGAGTCAGTCGTCTTGTACTTAAGTCGGCATTGTGCCTTTTGTATTTAATTCCGATGCAATATCTGTGTTTCTTCGTCAATAAGGAGGTCAGAGGGATACAGAAAACCTGAAGTGTAGCTTCGGAATCTATAACTAGTGTCACAGGAATGGTTCAAAACATAGACATGAAGATGAGCCAGTCTTCTTGTACTTGAGTCGGCATTGTGCCTTTTGTATTTAATTCCGATAAATTTTCCGTGTTTGATCGTCAATAAGAAGGTCAGAGGGATACAGTAAACCTAAAGTAAAGCATCGGAATCTATAACTAGTTCCACAGGAATGGTTCAAACCATAGACAGTAAGAAGAGTCAGTGTTCTTGTACTGAAGACGGCATTGAGCCTTTTGTATTTAATTAAGATGCAATTTCTCTGTTTCATCGTCAATAAGAAGGTCAGAGGGATACAGTAAACCTGAAGTGAAGCATCGGAATCTATAACTAGTGTCACAGGAATGTTTCAAAACATAGACAGTAAGAAGAGTCAGTCTTCTTGTACTTAAGTCGGCATTGTGCCTTTTTTATATAATTCCGATGCAATATCTGTGTTTCATCGTCAATAAGAAGGTCACCTTTATACAGTAAACCTGAAGTGAAGCATTGGAATCTATAACTAGTATCACAGGAATGGTTCTAAACTTAGGCAGTAAGAAGAGCCAGTCTTCTTGTACTTGAGTCGGCATTGTGCTTTTTGTATTTAATTCCGATGAAATTTCTGTGTTTCATCGTCAATAAGAAGGACAGAGGGATCCAGTAAAACTGAAGTGAAGCATCGAAATGTATAACTAGCATTGGAATCTATAACTAGTATCACAGGAATGGTTCTAAACTTAGGCAGTAAGAAGAGCCAGTCTTCTTGTACTTGAGTCGGCATTGTGCTTTTTGTATTTAATTCCGATGAAATTTCTGTGTTTCATCGTCAATAAGAAGGACAGAGGGATCCAGTAAAACTGAAGTGAAGCATCGAAATGTATAACTAGTGTCACAGGAATCGTTCAAAACATAGACAGTAAGAAGAAACAGTGTTCTTGTACTTAAGTCGGCATTGTGCCTTTTGTATTTAATTAATATTCAATTTCTGTGTTTCATCGTCAATCAGAAGGTCAGAGGGATACAGAAAAGCTGAAGTGAAGCATCGGAATCAAAAACTAGTGTCACATGAATGGTTCAAAACATAGACAGTTGGAAGAGTCAGTCTTCTTGTACTTAAGTAGGCATTGAGCCTTTTGTATTTAATTCCGATGCAATTTCTGTGTTTCATCGTCAATAAGATGGTCAGAGGGATACAGTAAAACTGAAGTGAAGCATCGGAATGTATAACTAGTGTCACAGAAATGGTTCAAAACATAGACTGTAAGAAGAGTCCGTCTTCTTGTACTTACGTCAGCTTTGTGCCTTTTGTATTTAATTAAGATGCAATTTCTGCGTTTCATCGTCAATAAGAAGGTCAGAGGGATTCAGTAATCCTGAAGTGAACCATCGGAATCTATAACTAGTGTCACAGGAATGGTTCAAACATAGACAGTAAGAAGAGTCAGTTATCTTGTACTTAAGTCGACATTGTGCCATTTGTATTTAATTCCGATGCAATATCTGTGTTTCTTCGTCAATAAGATGGTCAGAGGGATACAGTAAACCTGAAGTGAAGTATCGGAATCTATAACTAGTGTCACAGGAATGGTTCAAAGCATAGACAGTAAGAAGAGCCAGTCTTCTTGTACTTGAGTCGGCATTGTGCCTTTTGTATTTAATTCCGATGCAAGTTCTGTGTTTCATCGTTAATACGGAGGTAAGAGGGATACAGTAAACCTTAAGTGAAGCATCGGAATCTATAACTAGTGTCACAGGAATGGTTCAAAACATAGAGAGTAAGAAGAGTCAGTTTTCTTGTACTTAGGTCGGCATTGTGCCTTTTGTATTTAATTAATATGCAATTTCTGTGTTTCATCGTCAATAAGGAGGTCAGAGGGATACAGTACACCTGAAGTGAAGCATCTGAATCTATAACTAGTGTCACAGGAATGGTTCAAACTTAGACAGTAAGAAGAATCAGTCTTTGTACTTAAGCCGGCATTGTGCCTTTTGTATTTAATTCAGATGCAATTTCTGTGTTTTATTGTCAATACGAAAGTCAGAGGGATACAGTAAACCTGAAGTGAAGCATCGGAATCTATAACTAGTGTCACAGGAATGGTTCAAAACATAGACAGTAAGAAGAGTCAGTCTTCTTGTACTTAAGTCGGCATTGTGGGTTTTGTATTTAATTCCGATGCAATATCTGTGTTTCTTCGTCAATAAGAAGGTCAGAGGGATACAGTAAACCTGAAGTGAAGCATCGGAATCTCTAACTAGTTTCACAGGATTGGTTCAAATCATAGACAGTAAGAAGAGTCAGTCGTCTTGTACTTAAGACGGCATTGTGTCTTTTGTATTTAATTGCGATGCAATATCAGTGTTTCATCGTCAATAAGATGGTCAGCTGGATACAGTAAACCTGAAGTGAAGCATCGGAATCTATTATTAATGTCACAGAAACGGTCAAAAACATAGACAGTAAGAAGAGTCAGTCTTCTTGTACTTAAGTCGGCATTGTGCCATTTGTATTTAACTCCGATGCAATATCTGTGTTTCTTTGTCAATAAGAAGGTCAGAGGGATACAGTAAACCTGAAGTGAAGCATCGGAATCTATAACTAGTGTCACAGGAATGGTTCAAACCATAGACAGTAAGAAGAGTCAGTTTTCTTGTACTGAAGTCTGCATTGTGCCTTTTGCATTTAATTAAGATTCAATTTCTGTGTTTCATCGTCAATAAGAAGGTCAGAGGGATACAGAAAACCTCAAGTGAAGCATCGGAATCTATAACTAGTGACGCAGGAATTGTTCAAAGCATAGACAGTAAGAAGAGTCAGACTTCTTGTACTTAAGTCGGCATTTTGCCTTTTGTATTTAATTAATATTCAATTTCTGTGTTTCATCGTCAATCAGAAGGTCAGAGGGATACAGAAAACCTGAAGTGAAGCATCGAAATCAAATACTAGTGTCACAGGAATGGTTCGAAACATAGACAGTTGGAAGAGTAGTCTTCTTGTACTTAAGTCGGCATTGAGCCTTTTGTATTTAATTCCGATGCAATTTCTGTGTTTCATCGTCAATAAGAAGGTCAGAGGGATACAGTAAAACTGAAGTGAAGCATCGGAATGTATAACTAGTGTCACAGGAATGGTTCAAAACATAGACAGTAAGAAGAGTCAGTCTTCTTGTACTTACGTCAGCATTGTGCCTTTTGTATTTAATTAAGATGCAATTTCTGCGTTTCATCGTCAATAAGGAGGTCAGAGGGATACAGTAATCCTGAAGTGAACCATCGGAATCTATAACTAGTGTGACAGGAATGGTTCAAACATAGACAGTAAGAAGAGTCAGTTATCTTGTACATAAGTCGGCATTGTGCCATTTGTATTTAATTCCGATGCAATATCTGTGTTTCTTCGTCAATAAGATGGTCAGAGGGATACAGTAAACCTGAAGTGAAGTATCGGAATCTATAACTAGTGTCACAGGAATGGTTCAAAGCATAGACAGTAAGAAGAGCCAGTCTTCTTGTACTTGAGTCGGCATTGTGCCTTTTGTATTTATTCCGATGCAAGTTGTGTGTTTCATCGTTAATACGAAGGTAAGAGGGATACAATAAACCTTAAGTGAAGCATCGGAATCTATAACTAGTGTCACAGGAATGGTTCAAAACATAGAGAGTAAGAAGAGTCAGTTTTCTTGTACTTGAGTCGGCATAGTGCTTTTTGTATATAATTCCGATGCAATTTCTGTGCTTCATCGTCAATAAGAAGGTCAGAGGGATACAGTAAACCTGAAGTGAAGCATCGGAATCTATAACTAATGTCACAGGAATGGTTCAAACATAGACAGTAAGAAGAATCATTCTTTTGTACTTAAGCCAGCATTGTTCCTTTTGTATTTAATTCAGATGCAATTTCTGTGCTTTATTGTCAATACGAAAGTCAGAGGGATACAGTAAACCTGAAGTGAAGCATCGGAATCTATAACTAGTGTCACAGGAATGGTAGAAAACATAGACAGTAAGAAGACTTAGTCTTCTTGTACTTCAGTCGGCATTGTGTCTTTTGTATTTCATTCCGTTGCAATATCTGTGATTCTTCGTCAATAAGAAGGTTAGAGGGATACAGTAAACCTGAAGTGAAGCATCGGAGTCTATAACTAGTGTCACAGGAATGGTTCAAAACACAGACAGTAAGAAGAGTCTGTCTTCTTGTACTTAAGTCGGCATTGTGCGTTTTGTATTTAATTCCGATGCAATATCTGTGTTTCTTCGTGAATAATAAGGTCAGAGGGATACAGTAATCCTGAAGTGAAGCATCGGGATCTATAACTAGTGTCACAGGAATGGTTCAAAACACAGACATTAAGAAGAGTCAGTCTTCTTGTACTTAAGTCGGCATTGTGCCTTTTGTATTTAATTAAGATGCAATTTCTGCATTTCATCGTCTATAAGAAGGTCAAGGGATACAGTAAACCTGAAGTGAAGCATCGGAATCTATAACTAGTGTCACAGGAATGGTTCAAACATGCACAGTAAGAAGAGTCAGTCGTCTTGTACTTAAGTCGGCATTGTGCCTTTTGTATTTAATTCCGATGCAATATCTGTGTTTCTTCGTCAATAAGGAGGTCAGAGGGATACAGAAAACCTGAAGTGTAGCTTCGGAATCTATAACTAGTGTCACAGGAATGGTTCAAAACATAGACATGAAGATGAGCCAGTCTTCTTGTACTTGAGTCGGCATTGTGCCTTTTGTATTTAATTCCGATAAATTTTCCGTGTTTGATCGTCAATAAGAAGGTCAGAGGGATACAGTAAACCTAAAGTAAAGCATCGGAATCTATAACTAGTTTCACAGGAATGGTTCAAACCATAGACAGTAAGAAGAGTCAGTGTTCTTGTACTGAAGACGGCATTGAGCCTTTTGTATTTAATTAAGATGCAATTTCTCTGTTTCATCGTCAATAAGAAGGTCAGAGGGATACAGTAAACCTGAAGTGAAGCATCGGAATCTATAACTAGTGTCACAGGAATGTTTCAAAACATAGACAGTAAGAAGAGTCAGTCTTCTTGTACTTAAGTCGGCATTGAGCCTTTTGTATATAATTCCGATGCAATTTCTGTGTTTCATCGTCAATAAGATAGTCAGTTGGATACAGTAAACCTGAAGTGAAGCATCGGAATCTATAACTAATGTCACAGGAACGGTCAAAAACATAGACACAAAGAAGAGTCAGTCTTCTTGTACTTAAGTCGGCATTGTGCCATTTGTATTTAACTCCGATGCAATATCTGTGTTTCTTCGTCAATTAGAAGGTCAGAGGGATACAGTAAACCTGAAGTGAAGCATCGGAATCTATAACTAGTGTCACAGGAATGGTTCAAACCATAGACAGTAAGAAGAGTCAGTGTACTTGTACTGAAGTCGGCATTGTGCCTTTTGTTTTTAATTAATATGCAATTTCTGTGTTTCATCGTCAATAAGAAAGTTAGAGGGACACAGAAAACCTGAAGTGAAGCATCGGAATCAAAAACTAGTGTCACAGGAATGGTTCAAAACATAGACAGTAGGAAGAGTCAGTCTTCTTGTACTTAAGTCGGCATTGAGCCTTTTGTATTTAATTCCGATGCAATTTCTGTGTTTCATCGTCAATAAGAAGGTCAGAGGGATACAGTAAACCTGAAGTGAAGCATCGGAATCTATAACTAGTGTCACAGGAATGGTTGAAACATAGACAGTAAGAAGAGTCAGTCGTCTTCTACTTAAGCCGGCATTGTGTCTTTTGTATTTAATTCCGATGCAATATCTGTGTTTCTTCGTCAATTAGAAGGTCAGAGGGATACAGTAAACCTGAAGTGAAGCATCGGAATCTATAACTAGTGTCACAGGAATGGTTCAAACCATAGACAGTAAGAAGGGTCAGTGTTCTTGTACTGAAGTCGGCTTTGTGCCTTTTGTATTTAATTAAGATGCAATTTCTCTGTTTCATCGTCAATAAGAAGGTCAGAGGGATACAGTAAACCTCAAGTGAAGCATCGGAATCTATAACTAGTGTCACAGGAGTGGTTCAAAAGATAGACAGTAAGAAGAGTCAGTCTTCTTGTACTTAAGTCGGCATTGAGCCTTTTGTATATAATTCCGATGCAATTTCTGTGTTTCATCGTCAATAAGATGGTCAGCTGGATACAGTAAACCAGACGTGAAGCATCGAAATCTATAACTAATGTCACAGGAACGGTCAAAAACATAGACAGTAAGAGGAGTCAGTCTTCTTGTACTTTAGTCGGCATCCTGCCATTTGTATTTAACTCCGATGCAATATCTGCGTTTCTTCGTCAATAAGAAGGTCAGAGGGATACAGTAAACCTGAAGTGAAGCATCGGAATCTATAACTATTGTCACAGGAATGGTTCAAACCATAGACAGTAAGAAGAGTCAGTGTTCTTGTACTGAAGTCGACATTGTGCCTTTTGTATTTAATTAAGATTCAATTTCTGTGTTTCATCGTCAATAAGAAGTTCAGAGGGATACAGGGAACTTCACGTGAAGCATCGCAATCTATAACTAGTGGCGCAGGAATTGTTCAAAGCGTTGACAGTAAGAAGAGTCAGTCTTCTTGTACTTAAGTCGGCATTGTGCCTTTTTTATATAATTCCGATGCAATTTCTGTGTTTCATCGTCAATAAGAAGGTCAGAGGGATCCAGTAAAACTGAAGTGAAGCATCGGAATGTATAACTAGTGTCACAGGGATGGTTCAAAACATAGACAGTAAGAAGAGTCAGTCTTCTTGTACTTAAGTCGGCATTGTGCCTTTTGTATTTAATTAATATGCAATTTCTGCGTTTCATCGTCAATCAGAAGGTCAGAGGGATACAGAAAACCTTAAGTGAAGCATCGGAATCAAAAACTAGTGTCACAGGAATGGTTCAAAACATAGACAGTTGGAAGAGTCAGTCTTCTTGTACTTAAGTCGGCATTGAGCCTTTTGTATTTAATTCCGATGCAATTTCTGTGTTTCATCGTCAATAAGAAGGTCAGAGGGATACAGTAAAACTGAAGTGAAACATCGGAATGTATAACTAGTGTCACAGGAATGGTTCAAAACATAGACAGTAAGAAGAGTCAGTCTTCTTGTACTTACGTCAGCATTGTGCCTTCTGTATTTAATGAAGATGCAATTTCTGCGTTTCATCGGCAATAAGATGGTCACAGGGATACAGTAAACCTGAAGTGAAGCATCGGAATCTATAACTAGTGTCACAGGAATGGTTCAAACATAGACAGTATGAAGAGTCAGTTATCTTGTACTTAAGTCGGCATTGTGCCTTTTGTATTTAATTCCGATTCAATATCTGTGTTTCTTCGTCTATAAGAAGGTCAGAGAGATACACTAAACCTGAAGTGCAGTATCGGAATCTATGACAAGTTTCACAGGAATGGTTCAAAGCATAGACAGTAAGATGAGTCAGTCTTCTTGTACTTAAGTCGGCATGGTGCCTTTTGTATTTAATTCCGATGCAATATCTGTGTTTCTTCGTCAATAAGAAGTTCAGAGGGATACAGTAAACCTGAAGTGAAGCATCGGAATCTATAACTAGTGTCACAGGAATGGTTCAAAACATAGACAGTAAGAAGAGCCAGTCTTCTTGTACTTGAGTCGGCATAGTGCTTTTTGTATTAAATTCCGATGAAATTTCTGTCTTTTGATCGTCAATAAGAAGGTCAGAGGGATACAGTAAAACTGAAGTGTAGCATCGGAATCTGTAACTAGTGTCACAGGAATGGTTCAAAACATAGACAGTAAGAAGACTCAGTCTTCTTGTACTTAAGTCGGCATTGTGTCTTTTGTATTTCATTCCGTTGCAATATCTGTGATTCTTCGTCAATAAGAAGGTTAGAGGGATACAGTAAACCTGAAGTGAAGCATCGGAATCTATAACTAGTGTCACAGGAATGGTTCAAAACACAGACAGTAAGAAGAGTCAGTCTTCTTGTACTTAAGTCGGCATTGTGCGTTTTGTATTTAATTCCGATGCAATATCTGTGTTTCTTCGTGAATAATAAGGTCAGAGGGATACAGTAATCCTGAAGTGAAGCATCGGGATCTATAACTAGTGTCACAGGAATGGTTCAAAACACAGACATTAAGAAGAGTCAGTCTTCTTGTACTTAAGTCGGCATTGTGCCTTTTGTATTTAATTAAGATGCAATTTCTGCATTTCATCGTCTATAAGAAGGTCAAGGGATACAGTAAACCTGAAGTGAAGCATCGGAATGTATAACTAGTGTCACAGGAATGGTTCAAACATGCACAGTAAGAAGAGTCAGTCGTCTTGTACTTAAGTCGGCATTGTGCCTTTTGTATTTAATTCCGATGCAATATCTGTGTTTCTTCGTCAATAAGGAGGTCAGAGGGATACAGAAAACCTGAAGTGTAGCTTCGGAATCTATAACTAGTGTCACAGGAATGGTTCAAAACATAGACATAAAGATGAGCCAGTCTTCTTGTACTTGAGTCGGCATTGTGCCTTTTGTATTTAATTCCGATGAATTTTCCGTGTTTGATCGTCAATAAGAAGGTCAGAGGGATACAGTAAACCTAAAGTAAAGCATCGGAATCTATAACTAGTTTCACAGGAATGGTTCAAACCATAGACAGTAAGAAGAGTCAGTGTTCTTGTACTGAAGACGGCATTGAGCCTTTTGTATTTAATTAAGATGCAATTTCTCTGTTTCATCGTCAATAAGAAGGTGAGAGGGATACAGTAAACCTGAAGTGAAGCATCGGAATCTATAACTAGTGTCACAGGAATGTTTCAAAACATAGACAGTAAGAAGAGTCAGTCTTCTTGTACTTAAGTCGGCATTGAGCCTTTTGTATATAATTCCGATGCAATTTCTGTGTTTCATCGTCAATAAGATAGTCAGTTGGATACAGTAAACCTGAAGTGAAGCATCGGAATCTATAACTAATGTCACAGGAACGGTCAAAAACATAGACACAAAGAAGAGTCAGTCTTCTTGTACTTAAGTCGGCATTGTGCCATTTGTATTTAACTCCGATGCAATATCTGTGTTTCTTCGTCAATTAGAAGGTCAGAGGGATACAGTAAACCTGAAGTGAAGCATCGGAATCTATAACTAGTGTCACAGGAATGGTTCAAACCATAGACAGTAAGAAGAGTCAGTGTACTTGTACTGAAGTCGGCATTGTGCCTTTTGTATTTAATTAATATGCAATTTCTGTGTTTCATCGTCAATAAGAAAGTTAGAGGGACACAGAAAACCTGAAGTGAAGCATCGGAATCAAAAACTAGTGTCACAGGAATGGTTCAAAACATAGACAGTAGGAAGAGTCAGTCTTCTTGTACTTAAGTCGGCATTGAGCCTTTTGTATTTAATTCCGATGCAATATCTGTGTTTCATCGTCAATAAGAAGGTCAGAGGGATACAGTAAACCTGAAGTGAAGCATCGGAATCTATAACTAGTGTCACAGGAATGGTTGAAACATAGACAGTAAGAAGAGTCAGTCGTCTTCTACTTAAGCCGGCATTGTGTCTTTTGTATTTAATTCCGATGCAATATCTGTGTTTCTTCGTCAATTAGAAGGTCAGAGGGATACAGTAAACCTGAAGTGAAGCGTCGGAATCTATAACTAGTGTCACAGGAATGGTTCAAACCATAGACAGTAAGAAGGGTCAGTGTTCTTGTACTGAAGTCAGCTTTGTGCCTTTTGTATTTAATTAAGATGCAATTTCTCTGTTTCATCGTCAATAAGAAGGTCAGAGGGATACAGTAAACCTCAAGTGAAGCATCGGAATCTATAACTAGTGTCACAGGAGTGGTTCAAAAGATAGACAGTAAGAAGAGTCAGTCTTCTTGTACTTAAGTCGGCATTGAGCCTTTTGTATATAATTCCGATGCAATTTCTGTGTTTCATCGTCAATAAGATGGTCAGCTGGATACAGTAAACCAGACGTGAAGCATCGAAATCTATAACTAATGTCACAGGAACGGTCAAAAACATAGACAGTAAGAGGAGTCAGTCTTCTTGTACTTTAGTCGGCATCCTGCCATTTGTATTTAACTCCGATGCAATATCTGCGTTTCTTCGTCAATAAGAAGGTCAGAGGGATACAGTAAACCTGAAGTGAAGCATCGGAATCTATAACTATTGTCACAGGAATGGTTCAAACCATAGACAGTAAGAAGAGTCAGTGTTCTTGTACTGAAGTCGACATTGTGCCTTTTGTATTTAATTAAGATTCAATTTCTGTGTTTCATCGTCAATAAGAAGTTCAGAGGGATACAGGGAACTTCACGTGAAGCATCGCAATCTATAACTAGTGGCGCAGGAATTGTTCAAAGCGTTGACAGTAAGAAGAGTCAGTCTTCTTGTACTTAAGTCGGCATTGTGCCTTTTTTATATAATTCCGATGCAATTTCTGTGTTTCATCGTCAATAAGAAGGTCAGAGGGATCCAGTAAAACTGAAGTGAAGCATCGGAATGTATAACTAGTGTCACAGGGATGGTTCAAAACATAGACAGTAAGAAGAGTCAGTCTTCTTGTACTTAAGTCGGCATTGTGCCTTTTGTATTTAATTAATATGCAATTTCTGCGTTTCATCGTCAATCAGAAGGTCAGAGGGATACAGAAAACCTTAAGTGAAGCATCGGAATCAAAAACTAGTGTCACAGGAATGGTTCAAAACATAGACAGTTGGAAGAGTCAGTCTTCTTGTACTTAAGTCGGCATTGAGCCTTTTGTATTTAATTCCGATGCAATTTCTGTGTTTCATCGTCAATAAGAAGGTCAGAGGGATACAGTAAAACTGAAGTGAAACATCGGAATGTATAACTAGTGTCACAGGAATGGTTCAAAACATAGACAGTAAGAAGAGTCAGTCTTCTTGTACTTACGTCAGCATTGTGCCTTCTGTATTTAATGAAGATGCAATTTCTGCGTTTCATCGGCAATAAGATGGTCACAGGGATACAGTAAACCTGAAGTGAAGCATCGGAATCTATAACTAGTGTCACAGGAATGGTTCAAACATAGACAGTATGAAGAGTCAGTTATCTTGTACTTAAGTCGGCATTGTGCCTTTTGTATTTAATTCCGATTCAATATCTGTGTTTCTGCGTCTATAAGAAGGTCAGAGAGATACAATAAACCTGAAGTGCAGTATCGGAATCTATGACTAGTTTCACAGGAATGGTTCAAAGCATAGACAGTAAGATGAGTCAGTCTTCTTGTACTTAAGTCGGCATGGTGCCTTTTGTATTTAATTCCGATGCAATATCTGTGTTTCTTCGTCAATAAGAAGTTCAGAGGGATACAGTAAACCTGAAGTGAAGCATCGGAATCTATAACTAGTGTCACAGGAATGGTTCAAAACATAGACAGTAAGAAGAGCCAGTCTTCTTGTACTTGAGTCGGCATTGTGCCTTTTGTATTTAATTCCGATGCAAGTTCTGTGTTTCATCGTCAATACAGAGGTAAGAGGGATACAGTAAACCTGAAGTGAAGTACCGGAATCTATAACTAGTGTCACAGGAATGGTTCAAAACGTAGAGAGTAAGAAGAGTCAGTTTTCTTGTGCTTAAGTCGGCATTGTGTTTTTTGTATTTAATTCCGATGCAATTTCTTTGTTTCATCGTCAATAAGAAGGTCAGCTGGATACAGTAAACCTCAAGTGAAGTATCGGAATATATAAGTAGTGTCACAGGAGAGGTTCAAAGCATAAACACTAAGTATAGTCAGTCTACTTGTACTTAAGTCGGCATTGTAACTTTTGTATTTAATTCCGATGCAATATATGTGCTTCGTCGTCAATAAGCAGGTCAGCTGGATTCAGTAACAGTGAAGTGAAGCATCGGAATCTATAACTAGTGTCAGTGGAATGGTTCTAAACATAGGCAGTAAGAAGAGCCAGTCTTCTTGTACTTGAGTCGGCATAGTGCTTTTTGTATTAAATTCCGATGAAATTTCTGTCTTTTGATCGTCAATAAGAAGGTCAGAGGGATACAGTAAAACTGAAGTGTAGCATCGGAATCTGTAACTAGTGTCACAGGAATGGTTCAAAACATAGACAGTAAGAAGAATCAGTTTTCTTATACTTAAGTCGGCATTGTGCCTTTTGTATATAATTCCGATGCAATCTCTGTGTTTCATCGTCAATAAGAAGGTCAGAGGGATACAGTAAACCTGAAGTGAAGCATCGGAATTTATAACTAGTGTCACAGGAATGGTTCAAACATAGACAGTAAGAAGAATCAGTCTTTTTGTACTTAAGCCGGCATTGTGCCTTTTGTATTTAATTCGGATGCAATTTCTGTGTTTTATTGTCAATACGAAAGTCACAGGGATACAGGAAACCTGAAGTGAAGCATCGGAATCTATAACTAGTGTCACAGGAATGGTTGAAAACATAGACAGTAAGAAGAGTCAGTCTTCTTGTACTTAAGTCGGCATTGTGTCTTTTGCATTTAATTCCGTTGCAATATCTGTGTTTCTTCGTCAATAAGAAGGTTAGAGGGATACAGTAAACCTGAAGTGAAACATCGGAATCTATAACTAGTGTCACAGCAATGGTTCAAAACATAGACAGTAAGAAGAGCCAGTCTTCTTGTACTTGAGTCGGCATTGTGCCTTTTGTATTTAATTCCGATGCAATTTCTGTGTTTCATCGTCAATACGAAGGTCAGAGGGCTACAGTAAACCAGAATTGATGCATCGGAATCTATAACTAGTGTCACAGGAATGGTTCAAAACACAGACAGTAAGAAGAGTCAGTCTTCTTGTACTTAAGTCGGCATTGTGCCTTTTTTATATAATTCCGATGCAATATCTGTGTTTCATCGTCAATACGAAGGTCAGCTGGATACAGTAAACCTGAAGTGAAGCATCGGAATCTATAACTAGTGTCACAGGAATGATTCTAAACATAGGCAGTAAGAAGAGCCAGTCTACTTGTAGTTGAGTCGGCATTGTGCTTTTTGTATTTAATTCCGATGAAATTTCTGTGTTTGATCGTCAGTAAGAAGGTCAGAGGGCTACAGTAAACAAGAATTGATGCATCGGAATCTATAACTAGTGTCACAGGAATGGTTCAAAACACAGACAGTAAGAAGAGTCAGTCTTCTTGTACTTAAGTCGGCATTGTGCCTCTTTTATATAATTCCGATGCAATATCTGTGTTTCATCGTCAATAAGAAGGTCAGCTGGATACAGTAAACCTGAAGTGAAGCATCGGAATCTATAACTAATGACACCGGAATGGTTTAAAACATAGACAGTAAGAAGAGTCAGACTTCTTGTACTTAAGTCGGCATTGTGCCTTTTGTATTTAATTAATATGCAATTTCTGTGTTTCATCGTCAATAAGAAAGTTAGAGGGATACAGAAAACCTGAAGTGAAGCATCGGAATCAAAAACTAGTGTCACAGGAATGGTTCAAATCATAGACAGTAGAAAGAGTCAGTCTTCTTGTACTGAAGTCGGCATTGAGCCTTTTGTATTTAATTCCGATGCAATTTCTGTGTTTCATCGTCTATAAGAAGGTCAGAGGGATACAGTAAAACTGAAGTGAATCATCGGAATGTATAACTAGTGTCACAGGAATGGTTCAAATCAAAGACAGTAAGAAGAGTCAGTCTTCTTGTACTTAAGTCGGCATTGTGTCTTTTGTATTTAATACCGATGAATTTTCTGTGTTTGATCGTCAATAAGAAGGTCAGAGGTATACAGTAAACCTCAAGTGAAACATCGGAATCTATTACTAGTGTCAAAGGAATGGTTCAAACATAGACAGTAAGAAGCGTCAGTCTTCTTGTACTTACGTCAGCATTGTGCCTTTTGTATATAATTAAGATGCAATTTCTGCGGTTCATCGTCCGTAAGAAGGTCAGAGGGATACAGTAAACCTGAAGTGAAGCGTCGGAATTTATAACTAGTGTCACAGGAATGGTTCAAACATACACAGTAAGAAGAGTCAATTATCTTGTACTTAAGTCGGCATTGTGCTTTTTGTATTTAATTCCGATGCAATATCTGTGTTTCTTAGTCAATAAGAAGGTCAGCCGGATACAGTAAACCTGAACCGAAGCATCGGAGTCTATAACTAGTGTCACAGGATTGGTTCTAATCATAGGCAGTAAGAAGAGCCAGTCTTCTTGTACTTGAGTCGGCATTGTGCCTTTGGTATTTAATTACGATGCAATTTCTGTGTTTCATCGTCAATACGAAGGTCAGAGGGATACAGTAAACCTGAAGTGAAGCATCGGAATCTATAACTAGTGTCACAGGAATGGTTCAAAACATAGACAGTAAGAAGAGCCAGTCTTCTTGCACTTGAGTCGGCATTGTGCCTTTTGTATATAATTCCGATGCAATTTCTGTTTTTCATCGTCAATAAGAAGGTCAGAGGGATAAAGGTAAACCTGAAGTGAAGCATCGGAATCCATAACTAGTGTCACTGGATTGGTTCAAAACATAGAAAGTAGGAAGAGTCAGTCTTCTTGTACTTCAGTCGGCATTTTGCCTTTTGTATTTAATTCCGATGCATTTACTGTGTTTCATTGTCAATAAGAAGTTCAGAGGGATACAGTAAACATAAAGTGAAGCATCGGAATCAATAACTAGAGTCACACGAATGGTTCAAATCATAGACAGTAAGAAGAGTCAGTTTCCTTGTACTTAAGTCGGCATTGTGCCTTTTGTATTTAATTACAATGCAATTTCTGTGTATCATCGTCAATACGAAGGTCAGAGGGATACAGTAAACCTCAAGTGAAGCATCGGAATCTATAAATAGTGTCACAGGAAAGGTTCAAAGCATAATCAGTAAGAAGAGTCAGTCTACTTGTACTTAAGTCGGCATTGTAAATTTTCTATTTAATTCCGATGCAAATTATGTGCTTCGTCGTCAATAAGCAGGTCAGCTGGATACAGTAAACCTGAAGTGAAGCATCGGAATCTATAACTAGTGTCACAGGAATGATTCTAAACAGGGGCAGTAAGAGGAGGCAGTCTTCTTGTTCTTGAGTCGGCATAGTGCTTTTTGTATTAAATTCCGATCAAATTTCTGTGTTTGATCGTCAATAAGAAGGTCAGAGGGATACAGTAAAACTGAAGTGAAGCATCGGAATCTATAACTAGTGTCACAGGATTCTTTCATAACATAGACAGTAGGAAGAGTCAGTCTTCTTGTACTTATGTCGGCTTTGTGCCTTTTGTATTTAATTAATATCCAAGTTCTGTGTTTCATCGTCAATAAGGAGGACAGAGGGATACAGAAAACCTGAAGTGAAGCATCGGAAACTAAAACTACTGTCACAGGAATGGTTCAAAACATAGACAGTGGGAAGAGTCAGTCTTCTTGTACTTAAGTCGGCATTGTGCCTTTTGTATTTAATTCCGATGCAATTTCTGTGTTTCATCATCAATAAGAAGGACAGAGGGATGCAGCAAAACTGAAGTGAAGCATCGGAATGTATAACTAGTGTCACAGGAATGGTTCAAATCATAGACAGTAAGAAGAGTCAGTCTTCTTGTACTTAAGTCGGCATTGTGCCTTTTGTATTTAATTCCGATGCAATTTCTGTGCTTCATCGACAAAAAGAAGTTCAGATGGATACAGTAAACCTGAAGTGAAGCATCGGAATTTATAACTAGTGTCATAGGAATGGTTCAAAACATAGACAGTAAGAAGAGTCAGTCTTCTTGTACTTAAGTCGGCACTGTGCCTTTTGTATTTAATTCCGATGCAATATCTGTGTTTCTTCATCAATAAGAATATCAGAGGGATACAGTAAAACTGAAGTGATGCATCGGAATGTATAACTAGTGTCACAGGAATGGTTCAAAACATAGACAGTAAGAAGAGTCATTCTTCTTGTACTTAAGACGGCATTGTGCCTTTTGTATTTAATTCCGATGCAATATCTATGTTTCGTCGACGTTAAGAAGGTCAGAGGGATGCACTAAACCTGAATTGAAGCATCGGAATGTATAACTAGTGTCACAGGAATGGTTCAAAACATAGACAGTAAGAAGAGTCAGTCTTCCTGTACTTACGTCAGCATTTTGCCTTTTGTATTTAATTAAGATGCAATTTCTGCGTTTCATCGTCAATAAGAAGGTCAGAGGGATACAGTAAAGCTGAAGTGAAGCATCGGAATCTATAAATAGTGTCACAGGAATGGTTCAAACATAGAAAGTAAGAAGAGTCAGTTATCTTGTACTTAAGTCGGCATTGTGCCTTTTGTATTTAATTCCGATGCAATATCTGTGTTTCTTCGTCAATAAGAAGGTCAGAGTTATACAGTAAACCTGAAGTGAAGTATCGGAATCTATAACTAGTGTCACAGGAATAGCTCAAAACATAGACAGTAAGAAGAGCCAGTCTTCTTGTACTTGAGTCGGCATTGTGCCTTTTGTATTTAATTCCAATGCAATTTCTGTGTTTCATCGTCAATACGAAGGTCAGAGGGATACAGTAAACCTGAAGTGAAGCATCGGAATCTCTAACTAGTGTCACAGGAATGGTTCAAAACATAGACAGTAAGAAGAGTCAGTCTTCTTGTATTTAATTCGGCATGGTGCCTTTTGTATTTAATTGAATTGCAATATCTGTGTTTCTTCGACGTTAAGAAGGTCAGAGGGATACATTAAGTCTGAAGTGAAACATCGGAATCTATAACTAGTGTCACAGGAATGGTTCAAAACATAGACAGTAAGATGAGCCAGTCTTCTTGTACTTGAGTCGGCATTGTGCCTTTTGTATTTAATTCCGATGCAATTTCTGTTTTTCATCGTTAATAAGAAGGTCAGAGGGATACAGTAAACCTGAAGTGAAGCATCGGAATCTATAACTAGTGTCACTGGAATGGTTCAAAACATAGACAGTAGGAAGAGTCAGTCTTCACGTACTTCAGTCGGCATTGTGCCTTTTGTATTTAATTCCGATGCATTTACTGTGTTTCATTGTCAATAAGAAGGTCAGAGGGATACAGTAAACCGGAAGTGACGCATCGGAATCTATAACTAGTGTCACAGGAATGGTTCAAAACATATACAGTAAGAAGAGTCAGTTTTCTTGTACTTAAGTCGGCATTGTGTTTTTTGTATTTAATTAAGATGCAATTTCTGTGTTTCATCGTCAATAAGAACGTCAGAGGTATACAGTAAACCTCAAGTGAAGCATTGGAATCTATTACTAGTGTCACAGGAATGGTTCAAAACATAGACAGTAAGAAGAGTCAGTCTACTTGTACTTACGTCAGCATTGTGCCTTTTGTATTTAATTAAGATGCAATATCTGCGTTTCATCGTCAATAAGAATGTCAGAGGGATACAGTAAACCTGAAGTGAAGCATCGGAATCTATAACTACTGTCACAGGAATGGTTCAAACATAGAAAGTAAGAAGAGTCAGTTATCTTGTACTTAAGTCGGCATTGTGCCTTTTGTATTTAATTCCGATGCAATATCTGTGTTTCTTCGTCAATAAGAAGGTCAGAGGGATACAGTAAACCTGAAGTGAAGCATCGGAATCCATAACTAGTGTCACAGAAATGTTTCAAAACATAGACATTAAGAAGAGTCAGTCTTCTTGTACTTAAGTCGGCATGGTGCCATTTGTATTTAATTCCGATGTAATATCTGTGTTTCATCGACGTTAAGAAGGTCAGAGGGATACATTAAACTTGAAGTGAAGCATCGGAATCTATAACTAGTGTCACAGGAATGGTTCAAAGCATAGACAGTAAGAAGAGCCTGTCTTCTTGTACTTGAGTCGGCATTGTGCCTTTTGTATTTAATTCCGATGCAATTTCTGTTTTTTATCGTTAATAAGAAGGTCAGAGGGATACAGTAAACCTGAAGTGAAGCATCGGAATCTATAACTAGTGTCACAGGATTGGTTCAAAACATAGACAGTAGGAAGAGTCAGTCTTCTTGTACTTAAGTCGGCATTGTGCCTTTTGTATTTAATTCCGATGCAATTACTGTGTTTCATTGTCAATAAGAATGTCAGAGGGATACAGAAAACCGGAAGTGAAGCATCGGAATCTATAACTAGTGTCACAGGAATGGTTCAAAACATAGACAGTAAGAAGAGTCAGTTTTCTTGAACTTAAGTCGGCATTGTGTTCTTTGTATTTAATTCCGATGCAATTTCTGTGTTTCATCATCAATAAGAAGGTCAGTTGGATACAGTAAACCTCAAGTGAAGCATCGGAATCTATAAATAGTGTCACAGGAAAGGTTCAAAGCATAAACAGTAAGTAGAGTCAGTCTACTCTTCTTAAGTCGGCATTGTAACTTTTGTATTTAATTACGATGCAAATTATGTGCTTCGTCGTCAATAAGCAGGTCAGCTGGATACAGTAAACCTGAAGTGAAGCATCGGAATCTATAACTAGTGTCACAGGATTGGTTCAATCATAGACAGTAAGAAGAGCCAGTCTTCTTGTACTTGAGTCGTCATTGTGGGTTTTGTATTTAATTCCGATGCTATTTCAGTGTTTCATCGTCAATAAGAAGGTCAGAGGGATACAGTAAACCTGAAGTGAAGCATCGGAATCTATAACTAGTGTCACAGGATTGGTTCAAAATATAGACAGTAAGAAGAGCCAGTCTTCTTGTACCTGAGTAGGCATTGTGCCTTTTGTATTCAATTCCGATGAATTTTCTGTGTTTGATCGTCAATAAGAAGGTCAGAGGGATACAGTAAACCTGAAGTGAAGCATCGGAATCTATAACTAGTGTCACAGGAATGGTTCAAACCATAGACAGTAAGAGGAGTCAGTGTTCTTGTACTGAAGTCGGCATTGTGCCTTTTGTTTTTAATTAAGATGCAATTTCTGTGTATCATCGTCAATAAGAAGGTCAGAGGGATACAGAAAATCTCAAGTGAAGCATCGGAATCTATAACTAGTGGCGCAGGAATTGTTCAAAACATAGACAGTAAGGAGAGTCAGTCTTCTTGTACTTGAGTCGGCATTGTGCTTTTTGCATTTAATTCCGATGAAATTTCTGTGTTTGATCGTCAATAAGAAGGTCAGAGGGATACAGTAAACCTGAAGCGAAGCATCGGAATCTATAACTAAAGTCACATGAATGGTTCAAAACATAGACAGTAAGAAGAGTCAGTCTTCTTGTACTTAAGTCGGCATTGTGCCTTTTGTATTTAATTAATATGCAATTTCTGTGTTTCATCGTCAATAAGAAGGTGAGAGGGATACAGAAAACCGGAAGTGAAGCATCGGAATCAAAAACTAGTGTCACAGGAATGGTTCAAAACATAGACGGTAAGAAGAGTCAGTCTTCTTGTACTTAAGTCGGCATTGTGCTTTTTGTGTTTAATTAATATGCAATTTCTGTGTTTCATCGTCAATAAGAAGGTCAGAGGGATACAGAAAACCGGAACTGAAGCATCGGAATCAAAAACTAGTGTCACAGGAATGGTTCAAAACATAGACAGTAGGAAGAGTCAGTCTTCTTGTACTTAAGTCAGCATTGACCTTTTTGTATTTAATTCCGATGCAATTTCTGTGTTTCATCTTCAATAAGGAGGTAAGAGGGATACAGTAAAACTGAAGTGAAGCATCGGAATCTATAACTAATGTCTCAGGAATGGTTCAAATCATAGACAGTAAGAAGAGTCAGTCTTCTCGTACTTAAGTCGGCATTGTGCCTTTTGTATTTAATTAATATGCAATTTCTGTGTTTCATCGTCAATAAGAAGGTCTGAGAGATACAGAAAACCGGAAGTGAAGCATCGGAATCAAAAACTAGTGTCACAGGAAAGGTTCAAAACATAGACAGTAAGAAGTGTCAGTCTTCTTGTACTTAAGTCGGCATTGTGCCTTTTGTAGTTAATTCCGATGAATTTTCTGTTTTTCATCGTCAATAAGAAGGTCAGAGGGATACTGTAAACCTGAAGTGAAGCATCAGAATCTATAACTAGAGTCACAGGATTGGTTCAAAACATAGACAGTAGGAAGAGTCAGTCTTCTTGTACTTAAGTCAGCATTGACCTTTTTGTATTTAATTCCGATGCAATTTCTGTGTTTCATCATCAATAAGAAGGTCAGTTGGATACAGTAAACCTCAAGTGAAGCATCGGAATCTATAAATAGTGTCACAGAAAAGGTTCAAAGCATAAACAGTAAGTAGAGTCAGTCTACTGTTCTTAAGTCGGCATTGTAACTTTTGTATTTAATTACGATGCAAATTATGTGCTTCGTCGTCAATAAGCAGGTCAGCTGGATACAGTAAACCTGAAGTGAAGCATCGGAATCTATAACTAGTGTCACAGGAATGGTTCAAAACAGAGACAGTAAGATGAGTCAGTTTTCTTGTACTTAAGTCGGCATTGTGTTTTTTGTATTTATTTCCGATGCAATTTCTGTGTTTCTTCGTCAATAAGAAGGTCAGCTGGATACAGTAAACCTCGAGTGAAGCATCGGAATCTATAAGTAGTGTTACAGGAATGGTTCAAATCATAGACAGTAAGAAGAGCCAGTCTTCTTGTACTTGAATCTTCATTGTGCTTTTTGTATTTAATTCCGATGAAATTTCTGTGTTTGATCGTCAATACGAAGGTCAGAGGGTTTCAGTAAACCTGAAGTGAAGCATCGGAATCTATAACTAATGTCACAGGAATGGCTCCAAAAACATAGACAGTAAGAAGAGTCAGTCTTTTTGTACTTAAGTCGGCTTTGTGCCTTTTGTATTTAATTAATATGCAATTTCTGTGTTTCATCGTCAATTAGGAGGACAGAGGGATACAGATAACCTGAAGTGAAGCATCGGAATCTAAAACTAGTGTCACAGGAATGGTTCAAAACATAGACAGTTGGAAGAGTCAGTCTTCTTGTACTTAAGTCGGCATTGTGCCTTTTGTATTTAATTCCGATGCAATTTCGGTGTTTCATCGACAATAAGAAGGACAGAGGGATACAGTAAAGCTTAAGTGAAGCATCGGAATCAATAACTAGTGTCACAGGAATGGCTCCAAAAACATAGACAGTAAGAAGAGTCAGTCTTTTTGTACTTAAGTCGGCTTTGTGCCTTTTGTATTTAATTAATATGCAATTTCTGTGTTTCATCGTCAATTAGGAGGACAGAGGGATACAGATAACCTGAAGTGAAGCATCGGAATCTAAAACTAGTGTCACAGGAATGGTTCAAAACATAGACAGTAAGAAGAGTCAGTCTTCTTGTACTTAAGTCGGCATTGTGCCTTTTTTATATAATTCCGATGCTATATCTGTGTTTCATCGTAAATAAGAAGGTCAGCTGGATACAGTAAACCTGAAGTGAAGCATCGGAATCTATAACTAGAGACACAGGTTTGGTTCAAAACATAGACAGTAGGAAGAGTCAGTCTTCTTGTACTTAAGTCGGCATTGTGCCTTTTGAATTTAATTCCGATGCAATTACTGTGTTTCATTGCCAATAAGAAAGTCAGTAGATACAGTAAACCTGAAGTGAAGCATCGGAATCTATAACTAGTGTCACAGAAATTGTTCAAAACTTAGACAGTAAGAAGAGTCAGTTTTCTTGTACTTAAGTCGGCATTGTGTTTTTTGTATTTAATTCCGATGCAATTTCTGTGTTTCATCGTCAATAAGTAGGTCAGAGGGATACAGTAAACCTGAAGTGAAGGATCGGAATCTATAACTAGTGTCAGAGGAATGTTTCAAGACATAGACAGTAAGAAGAGTCAGTTTTCTTGTACTTAAGTCGGCATTGTGTTTTTTGTATTTATTTCCGATGCAATTTCTGTGCTTCTTCGTCAATAAGAAGATCATCTGCATACAGTAAACCTCAAGTGAAGCATCGGAATCTATAAGTAGTGTTACAGGAATGGATCAAAACATAGACAGTAAGAAGATCCAGTCTCTTGTACTTGAGTCTTCATTGTGCTTTTTGTATTTAATTCCTATGAAATTTCTGTGTTTGATCGTCAATGAGAAGGTCAGAGGGATACAGTAAACCTGAAGTGAATCATCGGAATCTATAACTAGTGTCACAGGAATGGTTCAAAACATAGACAGTAAGAAGAGTCAGTCTTCTTGTACTTAAGTCAGCATTGTGCCTTTTGTATTTAATTAATATGCAATTTCTGTGTTTCATCGTCAATAAGGAGGACAGAGGGATACAGAAAACCTGAAGTGAAGCATCGGAATCTAAAACAAGTGTCACAGGAATGGTTCAAAACATAGACAGTGGGAATTGTCTGTCTTCTTGTACTTAAGTCGGCATTGTGCTTTTGTATTTAATTCCGATGCAATTTCTGTGTTTCATCGTCAATAAGAAGGGCAGAGGGATACAGTAAAGCTTAAGTGAAGCATCGGAATCTATAACTAGTGTCACACGAATGGTTCAAATCATAGACAGTAAGAAGAGTCAGTCTTCTTGTACTTAAGTCGGCATTGTGCCTTTTGAATTTAATTCCGATGCAATTTCTGTGCTTCATCGTCAATAAGAAGGTCAGCTGGATACAGTAAACCTGAAGTGATGCATCGGAATCTATAACTAGTGTCATAGGAATGGTTCAAAATATAGACAGTAATAAGAGCCAGTCTTCTTGTACTTGAGTCGGCATTATGCCTTTTGTATTTAATTCCGACGAATTTTCTGTGTTTTATCGTCAATAAGAAGGTCAGAGGGATACAGTGAACCTGAAGTGAAGCATCGGAATCTATTACTAGTGTCACAGGAATGGTTCAAAACATAGACAGTACGAAGAGTCAGTCTTCTTGTACTTACGTCAGCATTGTGCGTTTTGTATTTAATTAAGATGCAATTTCTGTGTTTCATCGTCAATAAGAAGGTCAGAGGGATACAGTAAACCTGAAGTGAAGCATCGGAATCTATAAGTAGTGTCACAGGAATGGTTCAAAACATAGACAGTAAGAAGAGCCAGTCTTCTTGTACTTGAGTCGGCATTGTGCTTTTGTATTTAATTCTGACGAATATTCTGTGTTTGATCGTCAATAAGAAGGTCAGAGGGATACAGTAAATCTGATGTGAAGCATCGGAATCTATAACTAGTGTCACAGGAAAAGTTCAAACCATTATCAGTAAGAAGAGTCAGTGTTCTGGTACTGAAGTCGGCATTGTGCCTTTTGTATATTATTCCGATGCAATTTCTGTGTTTCATCGTCAATAAGAAGGTCAGAGGGATACAGCAAACCTGAAGTGAAGCATCGGAATCTATAACTAGTGTCACAGGAATGGTTCAAAACATAGACAGTAAGAAGACTCAGGTTTCTTGTACTTAAGTCGGCATTGTGCCTTTTGTAATTAATTCCGAGGCAATATCTGTGTTTCTTCGTCAATAAGAATGTCAGAGAGATACAGTAAACCTGAAGTGAAGCATCGGAATCTATAACTAGTGTCGCAGGAATGGTTCAAAACATAGACAGTAAGAAGAGCCAGTCTTCTTGTACTTGAGTCGTCATTGTGCCTTTTGTATTTAATTCCGATGCTATTTCTGTGTATTATCCTTAATAAGGTCAGAGGGATACAGGAAACCACAAGTGAAGCATCGGAATCTGTATCTAGTGGCGCAGGAATTGTTCAAAACATAGACAGTAAGAAGAGTCAGTCTTCTTGTACTTAAGTCGGCATTGTGCCTTTTTTATATAATTCCGATGCAATATCTGTGTTTCATCGTCAATAAGAAGGTCAGCTGGATACAGTAAACCTGAAGTGAAGCATCGGAATCAATTACTAGTGTCACAGGAATGGTTCTAAACATAGGCAGTAAGAAGAGACAGTCTTCTTGTACTTGAGTCGGCATTGTGCTTTTTGAAATTTTTTCCGATGAAATTTCTGTGTTTGATCGTCAATAAGAAGGTCAGAGGGATACAGTAAACCTGAAGTGAAGCATCGGAATCTATAACTAATGTCACAGGAATGGTTCAAAACATAGACAGTAAGAAGAGTCAGTCTTCCTGTACTTAAGTCGGCATTGTGACTTTTGTATTTAATTAGTATGCAATTTCTGTGTTTCATCGTCAATAAGAAGGTCAGAGGGATACAGAAAACCGGAAGTGAAGAATCGGAATCAAAAACTAGTGTCACAGGAATGGTTCAAAACATAGACAGTAGGAAGAGTTAGTCTTCTTGTACTTAAGTCGGCATTGAGCTTTTTGTATTTAATTCCGATGCAAGTTCTGTGTTTCATCGTCAATAAGGAGGTAAGAGGGATACAGTAAAACTGAAGTGAAGCATCGGAATGTGTAACTAGTGTCACAGGAATGGTTCAAAACATAGAGAGTAAGAAGAGTCAGTCTTCTTGTACTTAAGTCGGCATTGTGCCTTTTGTATTTAATTCCGATGAATTTTCTGAGTTTGATCGACAATAAGGAGGTCAGAGGTATACAGTAAACCTCAAGTGAAGAATCGGAACCTATTACTAGTGTCACAGGAATGGTTCAAACATAGAGAGTAAGAAGAGTCAGTTATCTTGTACTTACGTATGCATTGTGCCTTTTGTATTTAATTCCGATGCAATATCTGTGTTTCTTCGTCAATAAGAAGGTCAGAGGGATACAGTACACCTGAAGTGAAGCATCGGAAACAATAACTAGTGTCACAGGAATGGTTCAAAACATAGATAGTAAGAAGAGCCAGTCGTCTTGTACTTGAGTCGGCATTGTGCCTTTTGTATTTAATTCCGATGCAATTTCTGTGTTTCATCGTCAATACGAAGGTCAGAGGGATACAGTAAACCTGATGTGAAGCATCGGAATCTATAACTAGTGTCACAGAAATGGTTCAAAAAATAGACAGTAAGTAGAGTCAGTCCTCTTGTACTTAAGTCGGCATGGTGCCTTTTGTATTTAATTCCGATGCAATATCTGTGTTTCTTCGTCAATAAGAAAGTCAGAGGGATACAGTAAACCTGAAGTGAAGCATCGGAATCTATAACTAGTGTCACAGGAATGGTTCAAAGCATAGACAGTAAGAAGAGCCAGTCTTCTTGTACTTGAGTCGGCATTGTGCCTTTTGTATTTAATTCCGATGCAATTTCTGTTTTTCATCGTCAATAAGAAGGTCAGAGGGATACAGTAAACCTGAAGTGAAGCATCGGAATCTATAACTAGTGTCACAGGATTGGTTCAAAACATAGACAGTAGGAAGAGTCAGTCTTCTTGTACTTGAGTCGGCATTGTGCCTTTTGTATTTAATTCCGATGCAATTTCTGTTTTTCATCGTCAATAAGAAGGTCAGAGGGATACAGTAAACCTGAAGTGAAGCATCGGAATCTGTAACTAGTGTCACAGGAATGGTTCAAACCATAGACAGTAAGAAGAGTCAGTGTTTTTATAATGAGGTCGGCATTGTGCCTTTTGTATTTAATTAAGATGCAATTTCTCCGTTTCATCGTCAATAAGAAGGTCTGCTGGATTCAGTAAACCTCAAGTGAAGCATCGGAATCTATAAGTAGTGTCATGGGAAAGGTTCAAAGCATAAACAGTAAGTAGAGTCAGTCTACTTGTACTTAAGTCGGCATTGTAACTTTTGTATTTAATTCCGATGCAATTTCTGTGCTTCGTCGTCAATAAGCAGGTCAGCTGGATACAGTAAACCTGAAGTGAAGCATCGGAATCTATAACTAGTGTCCTGGGAATGGTTCAAACCATAGACAGTAAGAAGAGTCAGTGTTTTCATACTGAGGTGGGCATTGTGCCTTTTGTATTTAATTAAGAGGCAATTTCTGTGTTTCATCGTCAACAATAAGGTCAGAGGAATACAGTAAACCTGAAGTAAAGCATCGGAATCTATAACTAGTGTCACAGGAATGGTTCAAAACATAGACAGTAAGAAGAGTCAGTCTTCTTGTACTTAAGTCGGCATTCTGCCTTTTGTATTTAATTCCGATGCAATTTCTGTGTTTCATCGTCAATAAGAAGGTCACAGGGATACAGTTAACTTGAAGTGAAGCATCGTAATCTATAAGTAGTGTCACAGGAAAGGTTCAAAACATAGACAGTAAGAAGACTCAGTTTTCACGTACTTAAGTCTGCATTGTGCCTTTTCTATTTAATTCCGATGCAATTAATGTGTTTCATCGTCAACAAGAAGGTCAGAGGGATACAGTAAACATGAAGTGAAGGATAGGAATCTATAACTAGTGTCACAGGAATGGTTCAAAGCATAGACAGTAAGAGGAGTCAGTCTTCTTGTACTTAAGTCGGCATTGTGCCTTTTGTATTTAATTGCGATGCAATTTCTGTGTTTCATCGTCAATAAGAAGGTCACAGGGATACAGTAAAAATGAAGTGATGCATCGGAATCTATATCTAGTGTCACAGGAATGGTTCAAAACATAGACAGTAGGAAGAGTCAGTCCTCTTGTACTTACGTCGGCATTGTGCCTTTTGTATTTAATTCCGATGCAATTTCTGTGTTTCATCGTCAATAAGACGGTCACAGGGATACAGTAAACCTGAAGTGACACATCGGAATCTATAACTAGTGTCATAGGAATGGTTCAAAACATAGACAGTAAGAGGAGTCAGTCTTCTTGTACTTAAGTCGGCATTGTTCCTTTTGTATTTAATTTCGATGCAATTTACGTGTTTCATCGTCAATAAGAACGTCAGAGGGATACGGTAAACCTGAAGTGAAGCATCGTAATCTATAACTAGTGTCACAGGAATGGTTCAAACATAGACAGTAAGAAGAGTCAGTTTTCTTGTACTTAAGTCGGCATTGTGCCTTTTGTATTTAATTCCGATGCAATTTCTGTGTTTCATCGTCAATAAGACGGTCACAGGGATACAGTAAACCTGAAGTGACACATCGGAATCTATAACTAGTGTCATAGGAATGGTTCAAACATAAACAGTAGGAAAGGTCAGTTTCCTTGTTCTTAAGTCGGCATTGCGCCTTTTGTATTTAATTCCGATGCAATTTCTGTGTTTCATCGTCAATAAGAAGGTCAGAGGGATACAGTAAACCTGAAGAGAAGCATCGGAATCAATAACTAGTGTCACAGGAATGGTTCAAAACATAGACAGTAAGAAGAGGCTGTCTTCAAGTACTTAAGTCGGCATTGTGCCTTTTCTATTTAATTCCGATGCAATATTTGTGTTTCATCAACAATACGAAGGTCAGAGGCATACAGTAAACCTGAAGTGAAGCATCGGAATCTATAACTAGTGTCACAGGAATTCTTCAAAGCATAGAGAGTAAGAAGAGTCAGTCTTCTTGTACTTAAGTCGGCATTGGGCCTTTTGTATTTAATTCCGATGCAATATACGTGTTTCATCGTCTATTAGAATGTCAGAGGGATACAGTGAACCTGAAGTGAAGCATCGTAATCTATAACTAGTGTCACAGGAATGGTTCCAAACATAGACAGTAAGAAGAGCCATTTTTCTTGTTCTTATGTCGGCATTGTGCCTTTTGTATTTAATTCCTATGCAATTTCTGTGTTTCATCGTCAATAAGAGGGCCACAGGGATACAGTAAACCTGAAGCGAAGCATCGGAATCTATAAGTAGTGTCACAGGAAAGGTTCAAAACATAGACTGTAAGAAGAGTCAGTTTTCTTGTACTTAAGTCGGCATTGTGCCTTTTGTATTTAATTCCGATGCAATTTCTGTGTTTCATCGTCAATACGAAGGGCATAGGAATACAGTAAACCTGAAGTGAAGCATCGGAATCTATAACTAGTGTCACAGGAATGGTTCAAAACATAGCCAGTAAGAAAAGTCAGTTTTCTTGTACTTAAGTAGGCATTCTGCCTTTTGTGTTTAATTCCAATGCAATTTCTGTGTTTCATCGTCATTAAGAAGGTCAGAGGGATACAGTAAACCTGAAGTGAAGCATCGGAATCCATAATTAGTGTCACAGGAATGGTTTATAACATAGACAGTAAGAAGAGCCACTCTTCTTGTACTTGAGTCGGCATTGTGCCTTTTGTATTTAATTCCGATGCAATTTCTGGGTTTCATCGTCAATAAGAAGGTCAGTGGGATCCAATAAACCTGAAGTGAAGCATCGGAATCTATAACTAGTGTCACAGAAATGGTTCAAAACATAGACAGTAAGAAGAGTCAGTTCTCTTGTACTTAAGTTGGCATTGTGCCTATGTATTTAATTCCGATGAAATTTCTGTGTTTCATCGTCAATAAGACGTTCAGAGGGATGCAGTTAACCTGAAGTGAGGCATCGGAATCTATAACTAGTGTCACAGGAATGGTTCAAACATAGACAGTATGAAGAATCAGTCTTCTTGTACTTAAGTCGGCATTGTGCCTTTTGCATTTAATTCCGATACAATTTCTGTGTTTCATCGTCAATAAGAAGGTCAGAGGGATACAGTAAACCTGAAGTGAAACATCGGAATCTATAACTAGTGTCACAGGAATGGTTCAAACATAGACAGTAAGAAGAGTCAGTTTTCTTGTACTTAAGTCTGCATTGTGCTTTTTGTATTTAATTCCGATGCAATTTCTGTGTTTCATCGTCAATAAGAAGGTCAGAGGGATACAGTAATCCTGAAGTGAAGCATCAGAATCTGTATCTAGTGTCACAGGAATGGTTCAATACTTAGAAAGTAAGAAGAGTCAGTTTTCTTGTACTTAAGTCGGCATTGTGACTTTTGTATTTAATTCCGATGAAATTTCTGTGTTTCATCGTCAATAAGAAGGTCAGAGGGATACAGTAAACCTGAAGTGAAGCATCGGGATCTACAACTAGTGTCACAGGAATGGTTAATAACATACACAGTAAGAAGAGTCAGTTTTCTTGTACTTTAGTAGGCATTGTGCCTTTTGTATTTAATTCCGATGCAATTTCAGTGTTTCATCGTCAATAAGAAGGTCAGAGGGATACAGTGAACCTGAAGTGAAGCATAGGAATCTATAACTAGTGTCACAGGAATGGTTCAAAACATAGACGGTAAGAAGAGTCTGTTTTCTTGTACTTAAGTCGGCATTGTGCCTTTTGTATTTAATTCCGATGCAATTTCTGTGTTTCATCGTCAATAAGGTCAGAGGGATACAGTTAAACTGAAGTGAAGCATCGGAATCTATAACTAGTGTCACATGAATGGTTCAAAACATAGACAGTAAGAAGAGTCAGTTTTCTTGTATTTAAGTCAGCATTGTGCCTTTTGTATTTAATGCCGATGCAATTTCTGTGTTTCATCGTCAATAAGAAGGTCAGAGGGATACAGTAAACCTGAAGTGAAGCATCGGAATCAATAACTAGTGTCACAGGAATGGTTCAAACCATAGACAGTAGGAAGAGTCAGTTTTCTTGTACTTAGGTCGGCATTGTGCTTTTGTATTTAATTCCGATGCAATTTCTGTGTTTCATCGTCAATAAGAAGGTCCGAGGTATACAGTAAACCTGAAGTGAAGCATCGGAATCTGTAACTAGTGTCACAGTAATGGTTCAAATGATAGACAGTAAGAAGAGTCAGTCTTTTTGTACTTATGTCGGCATTGTGCTTTTTTTGTATTTAATTCCGATGCAATTTCTGTGTTTTATCGTCAATACGAAGGTCAGAGGAATACAGTAAACCTGAAGTGAAGCATCAGAATCTATAACTAGTGTCACAGGAATGGTTCAAAACATAGACAGTAAGAAGAGGCAGTCTTCTTGTACTTAAGTCGGCATTGTGCCTTTTCTATTTAATTCCGATGCAATATTTGTGTTTCTTCGCAAATAAGAAGGTCAGATGGATACAGTAAACCTGAAGTGAAGCATCGGTATCTATAACTAGTGTCACAGAAATGGTTCAAAACATAGACAGTAAGAAGAGCCAGTCTTCTTGTACTTGAGTCGGCATTGTGCTTTTTGTATTTAATTCCGATGCAATTTCTGTGTTTCATCAACAATACGAAGGTCAGAGGTATACAGTAAACCTGAAGTGAAGCATCGTAATCTATAACTAGTGTCACAGGAATGGTTCCAAACATAGACAGTAAGAAGAGCCATTTTTCTTGTTCTTATGTCGGCATTGTGCCTTTTGTATTTAATTCCTATGCAATTTCTGTGTTTCATCGTCAATAAGAGGGCCACAGGAATACAGTAAACCTGAAGTGAAGCATCGGAATCTATAACTAGTGTCACAGGAATGGTTCAAAACATAGCCAGTAAGAAAAGTCAGTTTTCTTGTACTTAAGTAGGCATTCTGCCTTTTGTGTTTAATTCCAATGCAATTTCTGTGTTTCATCGTCATTAAGAAGGTCAGAGGGATACAGTAAACCTGAAGTGAAGCATCGGAATCCATAATTAGTGTCACAGGAATGGTTTATAACATAGACAGAAAGAAGAGCCACTCTTCTTGTACTTGACTCGGCTTTGTGCCTTTTGTATTTAATTCCGATGCAATTTCTGGGTTTCATCGTCAATAAGAAGGTCAGTGGGATACAATAAACCTGAAGTGAAGCATCGGAATCTATAACTAGTGTCACAGAAATGGTTCAAAACATAGACAGTAAGAAGAGTCAGTTCTCTTGTACTTAAGTTGGCATTGTGCCTATGTATTTAATTCCGATGAAATTTCTGTGTTTCATCGTCAATAAGACGTTCAGAGGGATACAGTTAACCTGAAGTGAAGCATCGGAATCTATAACTAGTGTCACAGGAATGGTTCAAACATAGACAGTATGAAGAATCAGTCTTCTTGTACTTAAGTCGGCATTGTGCTTTTTGTATTTAATTCCGATGCAATTTCTGTGTTTCATCGTCAATAAGAAGGTCAGAGGGATACAGTAATCCTGAAGTGAAGCATCAGAATCTGTATCTAGTGTCACAGGAATGGTTCAATACTTAGAAAGTAAGAAGAGTCAGTTTTCTTGTACATAAGTCGGCATTGTGACTTTTGTATTTAATTCCGATGAAATTTCTGTGTTTCATCGTCAATAAGAAGGTCAGAGGGATACAGTAAACCTGAAGTGAAGCATCGGGATCTACAACTAGTGTCGCAGGAATGGTTAATAACATACACACTAAGAAGAGTCAGTTTTCTTGTACTTAAGTAGGCATTGTGCCTTTTGTATTTAATTCCGATGCAATTTCAGTGTTTCATCGTCAATAAGAAGGTCAGAGGGATACAGTGAACCTGAAGTGAAGCATAGGAATCTATAACTAGTGTCACAGGAGTGGTTCAAAACATAGACGGTAAGAAGAGTCTGTTTTCTTGTACTTAAGTCGGCATTGTGCCTTTTGTATTTAATTCCGATGCAATTTCTGTGTTTCATCGTCAATAAGAAGGTCAGAGGGATACAGTAAACCTGAAGTGAAGCATCGGAATCTATAACTAGTGTCACAGGAATGGTTCAAAACATAGACATTAAGCAAAGTCAGTTTTCTTGTACTTAAGTAGGCATTGTGCCTTTTGTGTTTAATTCCAATGCAATTTCTGTGTTTCATCGTCAATAAAGAGGTCAGAGGGATACAGTAAACGTGAAGTGAAGCATCGGAATCTATAATTAGTGTCACAGGAATCTTTCACAACATAGACAGAAAGAAGAGCCACTCTCCTTGTACCTGAGTCGGCATTGTGCCTTTTGTATTTAATTCCGATGCAATTTCTGGGTTTCATCGTCAATAAGAAGGTCAGTGGGATACAATAAACCTGAAGTGAAGCATCGGAATCTATAACTAGTGTCACAAAATGGTTCAAAACATGGACAGTAAGAAGTGTCAGTTTTCTTGTACTTAAGGTGGCATTGTACCTTTTGTATTAAATTCCGATGCAATTTCTGTGTTTCATCGTCAATAAGAAGGTCAGAGGGATACAGTAAACCTGAAGTGAAGCATCGGGATCTACAACTAGTGTCACAGGAATGGTTCAAAACATAGACAGTAAGAAGAGTCAGTTTTCTTGTACTTAAGTCGGCATTGTGACTTTTGTATTTAATTCCGATGAAATTTCTGTGTTTCATCGTCAATAAGAAGGTCAGAGGGATACAGTAAACCTAAAGTGAAGCATCGGGATCTACTACTAGTGTCACAGGAATGGTTCAAAGCATAGACAGTAAGAAGAGTCAGTTGTGTTGTACTTAAGTCGGCATTTTGCCTTTAGTATTTAATTCCGATGCAATATCTGTGTTTCATCGTCAATATGAAGGTCAGAGGGATACAGTAAACCTGATGTGAAGCATTGGAATCTATAACTAGTGTCACAGGAATGGTTCAAATCATAGACAGTAAGAAGAGTCAGTTTTCTTGTACTTAAGTCGGCATTGTTTCTTTTCTATTTAATTCCGATGCAATTTCTATGTTTCATCGCCAATAAGAAGGGCAGAGAGATACAGTAAACCTGAAGTGAAGCATCGGATTCTATAACTAGTGTCAGAGGAATGGTTCAAAACATAGACAGTAAGAAGAGTCAGTGTTCTTGTACGTAAGTCGGCATTGTGCCTTTTGTATTTAATTCGATGCAATTTCTGTGTTTCATCGTCAATAAGAAGGTCAGAGGGATATGGTAAACATGATGTGAAGCATCGGAATCTATAACTAGTGTCACAGGAATTGTTCAAACATAGACAGTAAGAAGAGTCAGTTTTCTTGTACTTAAGTCAGCATTGTGCCTATTGTATTTAATTCCGATGCAATTTCTGTATTTCATCGTCAATAAGAAGGTCAGAGGGATTCAGTAAAGGTGAAGTGAAGCATCGGAATCTATAACTAGTGTCACAGGAGTGGTTCTAAACATAGGCAGTAAGAAGAGTCAGTTTTCTTCCACTTAAGTCGGCATTGTGCCTTTTCTATTTAATTCCGATGCAATTTCTGTGTTTCATCGTCAATACGAAGGTCAGAGGGATACAGTGAACCTGAAGTGAAGTATCGGAATCTATAACTAGTGGCACAAAATGGTTCAAAACATAGACGGTAAGAAGTGTCAGTTTTCTTGTACTTAAGGTGGCATTGTGTCTTTTGTATTTAATTCCGATGCAATTTCTGTGTTTCATCGTCATTAAGAAGGTCAGAGGGATACAGTAAACCTAAATTGAAGCATCGGAATCTATAACTAGTGTCACATGAATGGTTCAAAACATAGACAGTGAGAAGAGTCAGTTTTCTGGAACTTAAGTCAGCATTGTGCCTTTTGTATTTAATGCCGATGTAATTTCTGTGTTTCATCGGCAATCAGAAGGTCAGAGGGCTACAGTAAACCTGAAGTGAAGCATCGGAATCTGTAGCTAGTGTCACAGGAATGGTTCAAAACATAGACAGTAAGAAGAGTCAGTTTTCTTGTACTTAAGTCGACATTGTGCTTTTTGTATTTAATTCCGATGCAATTTCTTTGTTACATCGTCAATAAGGAGGTCAGAGGCATACAGTAAACCTGAAGTGAAGCATTGGAATCTATAACTAGTGTCACAGGAATGGTTAATAGCATACACAGTAAGAAGAGTCAGTTTTCTTGTACTTAAGTCGGCATTGTGCCTTTTGTATTTAATTCCGATGCAATTTCTGTGTTCCATCGTCAATAAAAAGGTCAGAGGGATACAGTAAACCTGAAGTGAAGCATCGGTGCATCGGAAACTATAACTAGTGTCACAGGAATGGTTCAAAACATAGACACTGAGAAGAGTCAGTTTTCTGGTACTTAAGTCGTCATTGTGCCTTTTGTATTTAATTCCGATGCAATTTCAGTGTTTCATCGTCAATAAGAAGGTCAGAGGGATCCAGTGAACCTGAAGTGAAGCATCGGATTCTATAACTAGTGTCACAGGAATGGTTCAAACATAGACATTAAGAAGAGTCAGTTTTCTTGTACTTAAGTCGACATTGTGCTTTTTGTATTTAATTCCGATGCAATTTCTTTGTTACGTCGTCAATAAGAAGGTCAGAGGCATACAGTAAACCTGAAGTGAAGCATCGGAATCTATAACTAGTGTCACAGGAATGGTTCAAAACATAGACATTAAGCAAAGTCAGTTTTCTTGTACTTAAGTAGGCATTGTGCCTTTTGTGTTTAATTCCAATGCAATTTCTGTGTTTCATCGTCAATAAAGAGGTCAGAGGGATACAGTAAACGTGAAGTGAAGCATCGGAATCTATAATTAGTGTCACAGGAATCTTTCACAACATAGACAGAAAGAAGAGCCACTCTCCTTGTACCTGAGTCGGCATTGTGCCTTTTGTATTTAATTCCGATGCAATTTCTGGGTTTCATCGTCAATAAGAAGGTCAGTGGGATACAATAAACCTGAAGTGAAGCATCGGAATCTATAACTAGTGTCACAAAATGGTTCAAAACATGGACAGTAAGAAGTGTCAGTTTTCTTGTACTTAAGGTGGCATTGTACCTTTTGTATTAAATTCCGATGCAATTTCTGTGTTTCATCGTCAATAAGAAGGTCAGAGGGATACAGTAAACCTGAAGTGAAGCATCGGGATCTACAACTAGTGTCACAGGAATGGTTCAAAACATAGACAGTAAGAAGAGTCAGTTTTCTTGTACTTAAGTCGGCATTGTGACTTTTGTATTTAATTCCGATGAAATTTCTGTGTTTCATCGTCAATAAGAAGGTCAGAGGGATACAGTAAACCTAAAGTGAAGCATCGGGATCTACTACTAGTGTCACAGGAATGGTTCAAAGCATAGACAGTAAGAAGAGTCAGTTGTGTTGTACTTAAGTCGGCATTTTGCCTTTAGTATTTAATTCCGATGCAATATCTGTGTTTCATCGTCAATATGAAGGTCAGAGGGATACAGTAAACCTGATGTGAAGCATTGGAATCTATAACTAGTGTCACAGAAATGGTTCAAATCATAGACAGTAAGAAGAGTCAGTTTTCTTGAACTTAAGTCGGCATTGTTTCTTTTCTATTTAATTCCGATGCAATTTCTATGTTTCATCGCCAATAAGAAGGGCAGAGAGATACAGTAAACCTGAAGTGAAGCATCGGATTCTATAACTAGTGTCAGAGGAATGGTTCAAAACATAGACAGTAAGAAGAGTCAGTGTTCTTGTACGTAAGTCGGCATTGTGCCTTTTGTATTTAATTCGATGCAATTTCTGTGTTTCATCGTCAATAAGAAGGTCAGAGGGATATGGTAAACATGATGTGAAGCATCGGAATCTATAACTAGTGTCACAGGAATTGTTCAAACATAGACAGTAAGAAGAGTCAGTTTTCTTGTACTTAAGTCAGCATTGTGCCTATTGTATTTAATTCCGATGCAATTTCTGTATTTCATCGTCAATAAGAAGGTCAGAGGGATACAGTAAAGGTGAAGTGAAGCATCGGAATCTATAACTAGTGTCACAGGAGTGGTTCTAAACATAGGCAGTAAGAAGAGTCAGTTTTCTTCCACTTAAGTCGGCATTGTGCCTTTTCTATTTAATTCCGATGCAATTTCTGTGTTTCATCGTCAATACGAAGGTCAGAGGGATACAGTGAACCTGAAGTGAAGTATCGGAATCTATAACTAGTGGCACAAAATGGTTCAAATCATAGACGGTAAGAAGTGTCAGTTTTCTTGTACTTAAGGTGGCATTGTGTCTTTTGTATTTAATTCCGATGCAATTTCTGTGTTTCATCGTCATTAAGAAGGTCAGAGGGATACAGTAAACCTAAATTGAAGCATCGGAATCTATAACTAGTGTCACATGAATGGTTCAAAACATAGACAGTGAGAAGAGTCAGTTTTCTGGAACTTAAGTCAGCATTGTGCCTTTTGTATTTAATGCCGATGTAATTTCTGTGTTTCATCGGCAATCAGAAGGTCAGAGGGCTACAGTAAACCTGAAGTGAAGCATCGGAATCTGTAACTAGTGTCACAGGAATGGTTCAAAACATAGACAGTAAGAAGAGTCAGTTTTCTTGTACTTAAGTCGACATTGTGCTTTTTGTATTTAATTCCGATGCAATTTCTTTGTTACATCGTCAATAAGGAGGTCAGAGGCATACAGTAAACCTGAAGTGAAGCATTGGAATCTATAACTAGTGTCACAGGAATGGTTAATAGCATACACAGTAAGAAGAGTCAGTTTTCTTGTACTTAAGTCGGCATTGTGCCTTTTGTATTTAATTCCGATGCAATTTCTGTGTTCCATCGTCAATAAAAAGGTCAGAGGGATACAGTAAACCTGAAGTGAAGCATCGGTGCATCGGAAACTATAACTAGTGTCACAGGAATGGTTCAAAACATAGACACTGAGAAGAGTCAGTTTTCTGGTACTTAAGTCGTCATTGTGCCTTTTGTATTTAATTCCGATGCAATTTCAGTGTTTCATCGTCAATAAGAAGGTCAGAGGGATACAGTGAACCTGAAGTGAAGCATCGGATTCTATAACTAGTGTCACAGGAATGGTTCAAACATAGACATTAAGAAGAGTCAGTTTTCTTGTACTTAAGTCGACATTGTGCTTTTTGTATTTAATTCCGATGCAATTTCTTTGTTACGTCGTCAATAAGAAGGTCAGAGGCATACAGTAAACCTGAAGTGAAGCATTGGAATCTATAACTAGTGTCACAGGAATGTTTAATAACATACACAGTAAGAAGAGTCAGTTTCTTGTACTTAAGTCGGCATTGTGCCTTTTGTACTTAATTCCGATGCAATTTCAGTGTTTCATCGTCAATAAGAAGGTCAGAGGGATACAGTGAACCTGAAGTGAAGCATCGGAATCTATGACTAGTGTCACAGGAATGGTTCAAAACATAGACAGTAAGAAGAGGCAGTTTTGTTGTACTTAAGTCGGCATTTTGCCTTTAGTATTTAATTCCGATGCAATATCTGTGTTTCTTCGTCAATATGAAGGTCAGAGGGATACAGTAAACCTGATGTGAAGCATTGGAATCTATAACTAGTGTCACAGGAATGGTTCAAATCATAGACGGTAAGAAGAGTCTGTTTTCTTGTACTTATGTCGGCATTGTGCCTTTTGTATTTAATTCCGATGCAATTTCTGTGTTTCATCGTCAATAAGGTCAGAGGGATACAGTTAAACTGAAGTGAAGCATCGGAATCTATAACTAGTGTCACATGAATGGTTCAAAACATAGACAGTAAGAAGAGTCAGTTTTCTTGTACTTAAGTCAGCATTGTGCCTTTTGTATTTAATGCCGATGCAATTTCTGTGTTTCATCGTCAATAAGAAGGTCAGAGGGATACAGTAAACCTGAAGTAAAGCATTGGAATCTATAACTAGTGTCACAGGAATGGTTCAAATCATTGACAGTAAGAAGAGTCAGTTTTCTTGTACTTAAGTCGGCATTGTTTCTTTTCTATTTAATTCCGATGCAATTTCTATGTTTCGTCGCCAATAAGAAGGGCAGAGAGATACAGTAAACCTGAAGTGAAGCATCGGATTCTATAACTAGTGTCAGAGGAATGGTTCAAAACATAGACAGTAAGAAGAGTCAGTGTTCTTGTACGTAAGTCGGCATTGTGCCTTTTGTATTTAATTCGATGCAATTTCTGTGTTTCATCGTCAATAAGAAGGTCAGAGGGATATGGTAAACATGATGTGAAGCATCGGAATCTATAACTAGTGTCACAGGAATTGTTCAAACATAGACAGTAAGAAGAGTCAGTGTTCTTGTACGTAAGTCGGCATTGTGCCTTTTCTATTTAATTCCGATGCAATTTCTGTGTTTCATCGTCAATACGAAGGTCAGAGGGATACAGTGAACCTGAAGTGAAGTATCGGAATCTATAACTAGTGGCACAAAATGGTTCAAAACATAGACAGTAAGAAGTGTCAGTTTTCTTGTACTTAAGGTGGCATTGTGCCTTTTGTATTTAATTCCGATGCAATTTCTGTGTTTCATCGTCATTAAGAAGGTCAGAGGGATACAGTAAACCTAAATTGAAGCATCGGAATCTATAACTAGTGTCACATGAATGGTTCAAAACATAGACAGTGAGTAGAGTCAGTTTTCTGGAACTTAAGTCAGCATTGTGCCTTTTGTATTTAATGCCGATGTAATTTCTGTGTTTCATCGGCAATCAGAAGGTCAGAGGGCTACAGTAAACCTGAAGTGAAGCATCGGAATCTGTAACTAGTGTCACAGGAATGGTTCAAAACATAGACAGTAAGAAGAGTCAGTTTTCTTGTACTTAAGTCGACATTGTGCTTTTTGTATTTAATTCCGATGCAATTTCTTTGTTACATCGTCAATAAGAAGGTCAGAGGCATACAGTAAACCTGAAGTGAAGCATTGGAATCTATAACTAGTGTCACAGGAATGGTTAATAGCATACACAGTAAGAAGAGTCAGTTTTCTTGTACTTAAGTCGGCATTGTGCCTTTTGTATTTAATTCCGATGCAATTTCTGTGTTCCATCGTCAATAAAAAGGTCAGAGGGATACAGTAAACCTGAAGTGAAGCATCGGTGCATCGGAAACTATAACTAGTGTCACAGGAATGGTTCAAAACATAGACACTGAGAAGAGTCAGTTTTCTGGTACTTAAGTCGTCATTGTGCCTTTTGTATTTAATTCCGATGCAATTTCAGTGTTTCATCGTCAATAAGAAGGTCAGAGGGATACAGTGAACCTGAAGTGAAGCATCGGAATCTATAACTAGTGTCACAGGAATGGTTCAAACATAGACATTAAGAAGAGTCAGTTTTCTTGTACTTAAGTCGACATTGTGCTTTTTGAATTTAATTCCGATGCAATTTCTTTGTTACATCGTCAATAAGAAGGTCAGAGGCATACAGTAAACCTGAAGTGAAGCATTGGAATCTATAACTAGTGTCACAGGAATGTTTAATAACATACACAGTAAGAAGAGTCAGTATCTTGTACTTAAGTCGGCATTGTGCCTTTTGTACTTAATTCTGATGCAATTTCAGTGTTTCATCGTCAATAAGAAGGTCAGAGGGATACAGTGAACCTGAAGTGAAGCATCGGAATCTATAACTAGTGTCACAGGATTGGTTCAAAACATAGACAGTAAGAAGAGGCAGTTTTGTTGTACTTAAGTCGGCATTTTGCCTTTAGTATTTAATTCCGATGCAATATCTGTGTTTCATCGTCAATATGAAGGTCAGAGGGATACAGTAAACCTGATGTGAAGCATTGGAATCTATAACTAGTGTCACAGGAATGGTTCAAATCATAGACGGTAAGAAGGGTCTGTTTTCTTGTACTTAAGTCGGCATTGTGCCTTTTGTATTTAATTCCGATGCAATTTCTGTGTTTCATCGTCAATAAGGTCAGAGGGATACAGTTAAACTGAAGTGAAGCATCGGAATCTATAACTAGTGTCACATGAATGGTTCAAAACATAGACAGTAAGAAGAGTCAGTTTTCTTGTACTTAAGTCAGCATTGTGCCTTTAGTATTTAATGCCGATGCAATTTCTGTGTTTCATCGTCAATAAGAAGGTCAGAGGGATACAGTAAACCTGAAGTGAAGCATCGGAATCTATAACTAGTGTCACAGGAATGGTTCAAAACATAGACAGTAAGCAAAGTCAGTTTTCTAGTAGTTAAGTAGGCATTGTGCCTTTTGTGTTTAATTCCAATGCAATTTCTGTGTTTCATCGTCAATAAGAAGGTCAGAGGGATATAGTGAACGTGAAGTGAAGCATCGGAATCTATAATTAGTGTCACAGGAATGGTTCGTAACATAGACAGAAAGAAGAGCCACTCTTCTTGTACTTGAGTCGGCATTGTGCCTTTTGTATTTAATTCCGATGCAATTTCTGGGTTTCATCGTCAATAAGAAGGTCAGTGGGATACAATAAACCTGAAGTGAAGCATCGGAATCTATAACTAGTGTCACAGAAATGGTTCAAACATAGACAGTAAGAAGAGTCAGTTCTCTTGTACTTAAGTTGGCATTGTGCCTATGTATTTAATTCCGATGACATTTCTGTGTTTCATCGTCAATAAGACGTTCAGAGGGATACAGTGAACCTGAAGTGAAGCATCTGAATCTATAACTAGTGTCACAGGAATGGTTCAAACATAGACAGTAAGAATAGCCTGTCTTCTTGTACTTAAGTCGGCATTGTGCCTTTTGTATTTAATTCCGATGAAATTTCTGTGTTTCATCGTCAATAAGAAGGTTAGTGGGATACAGTAATTCCGACGTGAAGCATCGTAATCTATTACTAGTGTCACAGGAATGGTTCAAAACATAGACAGTAGGAAGAGTCAGTTCCTTGTACTTACGTGGGCATTGTGCTTTTGTATTTAATTCCGATGCTACTTCTGTGTTTCATCGTCAATAAGAAGGTCAGTGGGATACAGTAAACCTGAAGTGAATAATTGGAATCTATAACTAGTCTCACAGGAATGGTTCAAAACATAGACAGTAAGAATAGACAGTCATCTTGTACTTGATTCGGCATTGTGCCTATGTATTTAATTCCGATGCAATTTCTGTGTTTCATCGTCAATAAGACAGTCAGAGGGATACAGCAACCGTGAAGTGAAGCATCGGAATCTATAACTAGTGTCACAGGAATGTTCAAAACATAGACAGTATGAAGAGTCAGTCTTCTTGTACTTAAGTCGGCATTGTGCCTTTTGTATTCAATTCCGATGAAATTTCTGTGTTTCATCGTCAATAAGAAGGACCAAAGGATACAGTAAACATATAGTGAAGCATCGGAATCTAAAACTGGTCTCACAGGAAATGTTGAAATCATAGTTAGTAGGAAGAGTCAGTCTTCTTGTTCCGGATTCAGCATTGTGCCTTTTGTATTTAATTCTGATGCAATATCTGTGTTTTATCGTCAATCAGAGGTTCAAGGTATACAGTAAGCATATAGTGAAGCATCGGAATCTAAAACTGACCCCACAGGAAATGTTCAAAACATAGTCAGTAAGAAGAGCGAGTCTTCATGTACTTGAGTCGGCAATGTGCTATTTGTATTTAGTCCGATTCAACTTCTGTGTTTCATCGTCAATAAGAAGGTCAGAGGGATATGGTAAACCTGATGTGAAGCATCGGAATCTATAACTAGTGTCACAGGAATTGTTCAAAACATAGACAGTAAGATGAGTCAGTTTTCTTGTTCTTAAGTCGGCATTGTGCCTTTTGTATTTAATTCCGATGCAATTTCTATACTTCATCGTCAATAAGAAGGTCAGAGGGATACAGTAAAGCTGATGTGAAGCATCGGAATCTATTACTAGTGTCACAGGAATGGTTCAAAACATTGGCAGTAAGAAGAGTCAGTTTTCTTGTACTTAAGTCGGCATTGTGCATTTTGTATTTAATTCCCATGCAATTTCTGTGTTTCATCGTCAACAAGAATGTCAGAGGGATACAGAAAACCTGACGTGAAGCATCGGAATCTATAACTAGTGTCACAGGAATGGTTCAAAACATAGACAGTAAGAAGAGTCAGTTTTTTTGTACTTAAGTCGGCATTGTGCCTTTTGTATTTAATTCCGATGCATTATCTGTGTTACATCGTCAATAAGAAGGTCAGAGGCATACAGTAAACCTGAAGTGAAGCATCGGAATCTATAACTAGTGTCACAGGAATGCTTCAAAACATAGACAGTAAGAAGAGTCAGTTCTCTTATACTTAAGTCGGCATTGTGCCTTTTGTATTTAATTCCGTTGCAATTTCAGTATTTCATCGTCAACAAGAAGGTCAGAGGGATACAGTGAACCTGAAGTGAAGTATCGGAATCTATAACTAGTGGCACAGGAATGGTTCAAAACATAGACAGTAAGAAGAGTCAGTTTTCTAGTAATTAAGTCGGCATTGTGCCTTTTGTATTTAATTCCGATGCAATTTCTGTACTTCATCGTCAATAAGAAGGTCAGAGGGATACAGTAAAGCTGATGTGAAGCATCGGAATCTATTACTAGTGTCACAGGAATGGTTCAAAACATTGGCAGTAAGAAGAGTCAGTTTTCTTGTACTTAAGTCGGCATTGTGCATTTTGTATTTAATTCCCATGCAATTTCTGTGTTTCATCGTCAATAAGAATGTCACAGGGATACAGAAAACCTGACGTGAAGCATCGGAATCTATAACTAGTGTCACAGGAATGGCTCAAAACATAGACAGTAAGAAGAGTCAGTTTTTTTGTACTTAAGTCGGCATTGTGCCTTTTCTATTTAATTCCGATGCATTTTCTGTGTTACATCGTCAATAAGAAGGTCAGAGGCATACAGTAAACCTGAAGTGAAGCATCGGAATCTATAACTAGTGTCACAGGAATGCTTCAAAACATAGACAGTAAGAAGAGTCAGTTCTCTTATACTTAAGTCGGCATTGTGCCTTTTGTATTTAATTCCGTTGCAATTTCAGTATTTCATCGTCAATAAGAAGGTCAGAGGGATACAGTGAACCTGAAGTGAAGCATCGGAATCTATAACTAGTGGCACAGGAATGGTTCAAAACATAGACAGTAAGAAGAGTCAGTTTTCTAGTAATTAAGTCGGCATTGTGCCTTTTGTATTTAATTCCGATGCAATTTCTGTGTTTCATCGTCAATAGGAAGGTCAGAGGGATACAGTAAACCTGAATTGAAGCATCGGAATCTATAACTAGTGTCACATGAATGGATCAAAACATAGGCAGTAAGAAGAGTCAGTTTTCTGGTACTTAAGTCAGCATTGTGCCTTTTGTATTTAATGCCTATGCAATTTCTGTGTTTCATCGTCAATAAGAAGGTCAGAGGGATACAGTAAACCTGAAGTGAAGCATCGGAATCTAATACTAGTGTCACAGGAATGGTTAAAACATAGACAGTAAGAAGAGTCGGTTTTCTTGTACTTAAGTCGGCATTGTGCTTTTTGTTTAATTCCGATGCAATTTCTGTGTTACATCGTCAATAAGAAGGTCAGAGGCATACAGTAAACCTGAAGTGAAGCATCGGAATCTATAACTAGTGTCACAGGAATGGTTCATAACATAGACAGTAAGAAGAGTCAGTTTTCTTGTACTTAAGTCGGCATTGTGCCTTTTGTATTTAATTCCGATGCAATTTCAGTGTTTCATCGTCAATAAGAAGGTCAGAGGGATACAGTTAACCTGAAGTGAAGCATCGGAATCTATAACTAGTGTCACATGAATGGTTCAAAACATAGACAGTAAGAAGTGTCAGTTTTCTTGTACTTAAGTCAGCATTGTGCCTTTTGTATTTAATGCCGATGCAATTTCTGTGTTTCATCGTCAATAAGAAGGTCAGAGGAATACAGTAAACCTGAAGTGAAGCATCGGAATCTATAACTAGTGTCACAGGAATGGTTCAAAACTTAGACAGTATGAAGAGTCAATTTTCCTGTACTTAAGTCGGCATTGTGCCATTTATATTTAATTCCGATGCAATAGCTGTGTTTCATTGTCCATAAGAAGGTCAGAGGGATACAGTAAACCTGAAGTGAAGCATCGGAATCTATAACTAGTGTGACAGGAATGTTCAAAACATAGACAGTATGAAGAGACAGTCTTCTTGTACTTAAGTCGGCATTGTGCCTTTTGTATTTAATTCCGATGCAATTTCTGTGTTTCATCGTCAATAAGAAGGACCAAGGGATACAGTAAACATATAGTGAAGCATCGGAATCTAAAACTGGTCTCACAGGAAATGTTGAAATCATAGTTAGTAGGAAGAGTCAGTCTTCTTGTTCTGAAGTCATCAATGTGCCTTTTGTATTTAATTCTGATGCAATATCTGTGTTTCATCGTCAATTAGAAGGTTCAAGGTATACAGTAAACATATAGTGAAGCATCGGAATCTAAAACTGGTCTCACAGGAAATGTTCAAAACATAGTCAGTAAGAAGAGCGAGTCTTCTTGTACTTGAGTCGGCAGTGTGCTTTTTGTATTTAATCCGATTCAACTTCTGTGTTTCATCGTCAATAAGAAGGTCAGAGGGATATGGTAAACCTGATGTGAAGCATCGGAATCTATAACTAGTGTCACAGGAATTGTTCAAACATAGACAGTAAGAAGAGTCAGTTTCCTTGTACTTAAGTCGGCATTGTGCCCTTTGTATTTAATTCCGATGCAATTTCTGTGTTACATCGTCAATAAGAAGGTCAGAGGCATACAGTAAACCTGAATTGAAGCAACGGAATCTATAACTAGTGTCACATGAATGGATCAAAACGTAGACAGTGAGAAGAGTCAGTTTTCTGGAACTTAAGTCAGCATTGTGCCTTTTGTATTTAATGCCGATGCAATTTCTGTGTTTCATCGTCAATAAGAAGGTAAGAGGGATACAGTAAACCTGAAGTGAAGCATCGGAATCTATTACTAGTGTCACAGGAATGGATTAAAACATAGACAGTAGGAAGAGTCGGTTTTCTTGTACTTAAGTCGGCATTGTGCTTTTTGTATTTAATTCCGATGCAATGTCTGTGTTACATCGTCAATAAGAAGGTCGAAGGCATACAGTAAACCTGAAGTGAAGCATCGGAATCTATAACTAGTGTCACAGGAATGGTTCATAACATAGACAGTAAGAAGAGTCAGTTTTCTTGTACTTAAGTCGGCATTGTGCCTTTTGTATTTAATTTCGATGCAATTTCTGTGTTTCATCGTCAATAAGAAGGTCAGAGGAATACAGTGAACCTGAAGTGAAGCATCGGAATCTATAACTAGTGTCACGGGAATGGTTCAAAACTTAGACAGTATGAAGAGTCAATTTTCCTGTACTTAAGTCGGCATTGTGCCATTTATATTTAATTCCGATGCAATAGCTATGTTTCATTGTCCATAAGAAGGTCAGAGGGATACAGTTAACCTGAAGTGAAGCATCGGAATCTATAACTAGTGTCACAGGAATGGTTCATAACATAGACAGTAAGAAGAGTCAGTTTTCTTGTACTTAAGTCGGCATTGTGCCTTTTGTATTTAATTTCGATGCAATTTCAGTGTTTCATCGTCAACAAGAAGGTGAGAGGGATACAGTGAACCTGAAGTGAAGCATCGGAATCTATAACTTGTGTCACAGGAATGGTTCAAAACATAGACAGTACGAAGAGTCTGTTTTCTTGTACTTAAGTCGGCATTTTGCCTTTTGTATTTAATTCTGATGCAATTTCTGTGTTTCATCGTCAATAAGAAGGTCAGAGGGATACAGTTAACCTTAAGTGAAGCATCGGAATCTATAACTAGTGTCACATGAATGGTTCAAAACATAGACAGTAAGAAGAGTCAGTTTTCTTGTACGTAAGTCAGCATTGTGCCTTTTGTATTTAATGCGATTCAACTTCTGTGTTTCATCGTCAATAAGAAGGTCAGAGGGATATGGTAAACCTGATGTGAAGCATCGGAATCTATAACTAGTGTCACAGGAATTGTTCAAAACATAGACAGTAAGAAGAGTCAGTTTCCTTGTACTTAAGTCGGCATTGTGCCTTTTGTATTTAATTCCGATGCAATTTCTGTACTTCATCGTCAATAAGAAGGTCAGAGGCATACATTAAACCTGAAGTGAAGCATCGGAATCTATAACTAGTGTCACAGGAATGGTTCAAAACATAGACAGTAAGAAGAGTCAGTTTTCTTATACTTAAGTCGGCATGTGCCTTTTGTATTAAATTCCGATGCAATTTCAGTGTTTCATCGTCAATTAGAAGGTCAGAGGGATACAGTGAACCTGAAGTGAAGCATCGGAATCTATAACTAGTGGCACAGAAATGGTTCAAAACATAGACAGTAAGAAGAGTCAGTTTTCTAGTAATTAAGTCGGCATTGTGCCTTTTGTATTTAATTCCGATGCAAATTCTGTGTTTCATCGTCAATAAGAAGGTCAGAGGGATACAGTAAACCTGAATTGAAGCATCGGAATCTATAACTAGTGTCACATGAATGGATCAAAACGTAGACAGTGAGAAGAGTCAGTTTTCTGGTACTTAAGTCAGCATTGTGCCTTTTGTATTTAATGCCGATGCAATTTCTGTGTTTCATCGTCATAAGAAGGTCAGAGGGATACAGTAAACCTGAAGTGAAGCATCGGAATCTATTACTAGTGTCACAGGAATGGATTAAAACATAGACAGTAGGAAGAGTCGATTTTCTTGTACTTAAGTCGGCATTGTGCTTTTTGTATTTAATTCCGATGCAATTTCTGTGTTACATCGTCAATAAGAAGGTCAGAGGCATACAGTAAACCTGAATTGAAGCATCAGAATCTATAACTAGTGTCACATGAATGGATCAAAACGTAGACAGTGAGAAGAGTCAGTTTTCTGGAACTTAAGTCAGCATTGTGCCTTTTGTATTTAATGCCGATGCAATTTCTGTGTTTCATCGTCAATAAGAAGGTCAGAGGGATACAGTAAACCTGAAGTGAAGCATCGGAATCTATTACTAGTGTCATAGGAATGGATTAAAACATAGACAGTAGGAAGAGTCGGTTTTCTTGTACTTAAGTCGGCATTGTGCTTTTTGTATTTAATTCCGATGCAATTTCTGTGTTACATCGTCAATAAGAAGGTCAGAGGCATACAGTAAACCTGAAGTGAAGCATCGGAATCTATAACTAGTGTCACAGGAATGGTTCATAACATAGACAGTAAGAAGTGTCAGTTTTCTTGTACTTAAGTCGGCATTGTGCCTTTTGTATTGAATTCCGATGCAATTTCAGTGTTTCATCGTCAACAAGAAGGTCAGAGGGATACAGTGAACCTGAAGTGAAGCATCGGAATCTATAACTAGTGTCACAGGAATGGTTCAAAACATAGACAGTACGAAAAGTCTGTTTTCTTGTACTTAAGTCGGCATTTTGCCTTTTCTATTTAATTCCGATGCAATTTCTGTGTTTCATCGTCAATAAGAAGGTCAGAGGGATACAGTTAACCTGAAGTGAAGCATCGGAATCTATAACTAGTGTCACATGAATGGTTCAAAACATAGACAGTAAGAAAAGTCAGTTTTCTTGTACTTAAGTCAGCATTGTGCCTTTTGTATTTAATGCCGATGCAATTTCTGTGTTTCATCGTCAATAAGAAGGTCAGAGGAATACAGTAAACCTGAAGTGAAGCATCGGAATCTATAACTAGTGTCACGGGAATGGTTCAGAACTTAGACAGTATGAAGAGTCAATTTTCCTGTACTTAAGTCGGCATTGTGCCATTTATATTTAATTCCGATGCAATAGCTATGTTTCGTTGTCCATAAGAAGGTCAGAGGGATACAGTTAACCGGAAGTAAAGCATCGGAATCTATAACTAGTGTCACATGAATGGTTCAAAACATAGACAGTAAGAAGAGTCAGTTTTCTTGTACTTAAGTCAGCATTGTGCCTTTTGTATTTAATGCCGATGCAATTTCTGTGTTTCATCGTCAATAAGAGGGTCAGAGGGATACAGAAAACCTGAAGTGAAGCATCGGAATCTATAACTAGTGTCACAGGAATGGTTCAAAACATATACAGTAAGAAGAGTCAGTTTTCTTGTACTTAAGTTAGCATTGTGCCTTTTGTGTTTAATTCCGATGAAATTTCTGTGTTTCATCGTCAATAAGAAGGTCAGAGGGATACAGTAAACCAAAAGTGACGCATCGGAAACTATAACTAGTGCCACAGGAATGGTTCAAAACATAGACAGTACGAAGAGTCAGTTTTCTTGTACTTTAGTCGGCATTGTGCCTTTTGTATTTCATTCCGATGCAGTTTCTGTGTTTCGTCGTCAATAAGAAGGTCAGAGGGATACAGTAATCCTGAAGTGAAGCATCGGTATCTATAACTTGTGTCACAGGAATGGTTCAAATCGTAGACTGTAAGAAGAGTCAGTTTTCTTCTACTTAAGTCGGCATTGTTCCTTTTGCATTTCGTTCCGATGCAATTTCTGTGTTTCATCGTCAATAAGAAGGTCAGAGGTATACAGTAATCCTGAAGTGAAGCATCGGATTCTAAAACCGGTCTCGCAGGAAAGTTTCAAAACATAGACAGTATGAAGAGCCAGTTTTCTTGTACTTGAGTTGGCATTGTGCCTTTTGTATTTAATTCCGATGCAATATCTGTGTTTCATCGTCAATAAGATGGTCAGAGGGTTACAGTAAACCTGAAGTGAAGCATCGGAATCTATAACTAGTATCACAGGAATGGTTCAAAACATAGACAGTAGGAAGAGTCAGTTCCTTGAACTTGCGTGGGCATTGTGCTTTTGTATTTAATTCTGATGCTATTTCTGTGTTTCATCGTCAATAAGGAGGTCAGAGGGATACAGTAAACTTGAAGTGAAGCATTGGAATCTATAAATAGTCTCACAGGAATGGTTGAAAACATAGACAGTAAGAAGAGCCAGTCATCTTGTACTTGATTCGGCATTGTGCCTATGTATTTAATTCCGATGCAATTTCTGTGTTTCATCGTCAATTAGACGGTCAGAGGGATACAGTAAACGTGAAGTGAAGCATCGGAATCTATAACTAGTGTCACAGGAATGTTCTAAACATAGACAGTATGAAGAGTCAGTCTTCTTGTACTTAAGTCTGCATTGTGACTTTTGTATTTAATTCCGATGCAATTTCTGTGTTTCATCGTCAATAAGAAGGACAAAGGGATACAGTAAACTTATAGTGAAGCATCGAAATCTAAAACTGGTCTCACAGGAAATGTAGAAATCATAGTTAGTAGGAAGAGTCAGTCTTCTTGTTCTGAAGTCAGCATTGTGCCTTTTGTATTTAATTCTGATGCAATATCTGTGTTTCATCGCCAATTAGAAGGTTCAAGGTATAGAGTAAACATATAGTGAAGCATCGGAATCTAAAACTGGTCTCACAGGAAATCTTCAAAACATAGTCAGTAAGAAGAGCGAGTCTTCTCGTACTTGAGTCGGCAATGTGCTTTTTGTATTTAATCCGATTCAACTTCTGTGTTTCATCGTCAATAAGAAGGTCAGAGGGATATGGTAAACCTGATGTGAAGCATCGGAATCTATAACTAGTGTCACAGGAATTGTTCAAAACATAGACAGTAAGAAGAGTCAGTTTTCTTGTACTTAAGTTGGCATTGTGCCTTTTGTATTTATTTCCGAAGCAATTTCTGTACTTCATCGTCAATAAGAAGGTCACAGGGATACAGTAAAGCTGAAGTGAAGCATCCGAATCTATTACTAGTGTCACAGGAATGGTTCAAAACATAGGCAGTAAGAAGAGTCAGTTTTCTTGTACCTAAGTCGGCATTGTGCATTTTGTATTTAATTCCCATGCAATATCTGTGTTTTATCGTCAATAAGAATGTCAGAGGGATACAGAAAACCTGACGTGAAGCATCGGAATCTATAACTAGTGTCACAGGAATGGTTCAAAACATAGACAGTAAGAAGAGTCAGTTTTTTTGTACTTAAGTCTGCATTGTGCCTTTTGTATTTAATTCCAATGCATTTTCTGTGTTACATCGTCAATAAGAAGGTCAGAGGCATACAGTAAACCTGAAGTGAAGCATCGGAATCTATAACTAGTGTCACAGGAATGGTTCAAAACATAGACAGTAAGAAGAGTCAGTTTTCTTATACTTAAGTCGGCATTGTGCGTTTTGTATTTAATTCCGATGCAATTTCAGTGTTTCATCGTTAATAAGAAGGTCAGAGGGATACTGTGAACCTGAAGTGAAGCATCGGAATCTATAACTAGTGTCACGGGAATGGTTCAAAACTTAGACAGTATGAAGAGTCAATTTTCCTGTACTTAAGTCGGCATTGTGCCATTTATATTTAATTCCGATGCAATAGCTATGTTTCATTGTCCATAAGAAGGTCAGAGGGATACAGTTAACCTGAAGTGAAGCATCGGAATCTATAACTGGTGTCACATGAATGGTTCAAAACATAGACAGTAAGAAGAGTCAGTTTTCGTGTACTTAAGTCAGCATTGTGCCTTTTGTATTTAATGCGATTCAACTTCTGTGTTTCATCGTCAATAAGAAGGTAAGAGGGATATGGTAAACCTGATGTGAAGCATCGGAATCTATAACTAGTGTCACAGGAATTGTTCAAAACATAGACAGTAAGAAGAGTCAGTTTCCTTGTACTTAAGTCGGCATTGTGCCTTTTGTATTTAATTCCGATGCAATTTCTGTACTTCATCGTCAATAAGAAGGTCAGAGGCATACATTAAACCTGAAGTGAAGCATCGGAATCTATAACTAGTGTCACAGGAATGGTTCAAAACATAGACAGTAAGAAGAGCCAGTTTTCTTATACTTAAGTCGGCATGTGCCTTTTGTATTAAATTCCGATGCAATTTCAGTGTTTCATCGTCAATTAGAAGGTCAGAGGGATACAGTGAACCTGAAGTGAAGCATCGGAATCTATAACTAGTGGCACAGAAATGGTTCAAAACATAGACAGTAAGAAGAGTCAGCTTTCTAGTAATTAAGTCGGCATTCTGCCTTTTGTATTTAATTCCGATGCAAATTCTGTGTTTCATCGTCACTAAGAAGGTCCGAGGGATACAGTAAACCTGAATTGAAGCATCGGAATCTATAACTAGTGTCACATGAATGGATCAAAACGTAGACAGTGAGAAGAGTCAGTTTTCTGGTACTTAAGTCAGCATTGTGCCTATTGTATTTAATGCCGACGCAATTTCTGTGTTTCATCGTCAATAAGAAGGTCAGAGGGATACAGTAAACCTGAAGTGAAGCATCGGAATCTATTACTAGTGTCACAGGAATGGATTAAAACATAGACAGTAGGAAGAGTCGATTTTCTTGTACTTAAGTCGGCATTGTGCTTTTTGTATTTAATTCCGATGCAATTTCTGTGTTACATCGTCAATAAGAAGGTCAGAGGCATACAGTAAACCTGAATTGAAGCATCGGAATCTATAACTAGTGTCACATGAATGGATCAAAACGTAGACAGAGAGAAGAGTCAGTTTTCTGGAACTTAAGTCAGCATTGTGCCTTTTGTATTTAATGCCGATGCAATTTCTGTGTTTCATCGTCAATAAGAAGGTCAGAGGGATACAGTAAACCTGAAGTGAAGCATCGGAATCTATTACTAGTGTCACAGGAATGGATTAAAACATAGACAGTAGGAAGAGTCGGTTTTCTTGTACTTAAGTCGGCATTGTGCTTTTTGTATTTAATTCCGATGCAATTTCTGTGTTACATCGTCCATAAGAAGGTCAGAGGCATACAGTAAACCTGAAGTGAAGCATCGGAATCTATAACTAGTGTCACAGGAATGGTTCATAACATAGACAGTAAGAAGAGTCAGTTTTCTTGTACTTAAGTCGGCATTGTGCCTTTTGTAATGAATTCCGATGCAATTTCAGTGTTTCATCGTCAACAAGAAGGTCAGAGGGATACAGTGAACCTGAAGTGAAGCATCGGAATCTATAACTAGTGTCACAGGAATGGTTCAAAACATAGACAGTACGAAGAGTCTGTTTTCTTGTACTTAAGTCGGCATTTTGCCTTTTCTATTTAATTCCGATGCAATTTCTGTGTTTCATCGTCAATAAGAAGGTCAGAGGGATACAGTTAACCTGAAGTGAAGCATCGGAATCTATAACTAGTGTCACATGAATGGTTCAAAACATAGACAGTAAGAAGAGTCAGTTTTCTTGTACTTAAGTCAGCATTGTGCCTTTTGTATTTAATGCCGATGCAATTTCTGTGTTTCATCGTCAATAAGAAGGTCAGAGGAATACAGTAAACCTGAAGTGAAGCATCGGAATCTATAACTAGTGTCACGGGAATGGTTCAGAACTTAGACAGTATGAGGAATCAATTTTCCTGTACTTAAGTCGGCATTGTGCCATTTATATTTAATTCCGATGCAATAGCTATGTTTCATTGTCCATAAGAAGGTCAGAGGGATACAGTTAACCGGAAGTGAAGCATCGGAATCTATAACTTGTGTCACATGAATGGTTCAAAACATAGACAGTAAGAAGAGTCAGTTTTCTTGTACTTAAGTCAGCATTGTGCCTTTTGTATTTAATGCCGATGCAATTTCTGTGTTTCATCGTCAATAAGAAGGTCAGAGGGATACAGTAAACCTGAAGTGAAGCATCGGAATCTATAACTAGTGCCACAGGAATGGTTCAAAACATAGACAGTATGAAGAGTCAGTTTTCTTGTACTTAAGTCGGCATTGTGCCTTTTGTATTTCATTCCGATGCAGTTTCTGTGTTTCGTCGTCAATAAGAAGGTCAGAGGGATACAGTAATCCTGAAGTGAAGCATCGGTATCTATAACTTGTGTCACAGGAATGGTTCAAATCGTAGACTGTAAGAAGAGTCAGTTTTCTTCTACTTAAGTCGGCATTGTTCCTTTTGCATTTCATTCCGATGCAATTTCTGTGTTTCATCGTCAATAAGAAGGTCAGAGGTATACAGTAATCCTGAAGTGAAGCATCGGATTCTAAAACCGGTCTCGCAGGAAAGTTTCAAAACATAGACAGTATGAAGAGCCAGTTTTCTTGTACTTGAGTTGGCATTGTGCCTTTTGTATTTAATTCCGATGCAATATCTGTGTTTCATCGTCAATAAGATGGTCAGAGGGTTACAGTAAACCTGAAGTGAAGCATCGGAATCTATAACTAGTATCACAGGAATGGTTCAAAACATAGACAGTAGGAAGAGTCAGTTCCTTGAACTTACGTGGGCATTGTGCTTTTGTATTTAATTCCGATGCTATTTGTGTGTTTCATCGTCAATAAGGAGGTCAGAGGGATACAGTAAAGCTGAAGTGAAGCATCCGAATCTATTACTAGTGTCACAGGAATGGTTCAAAACATAGGCAGTAAGAAGAGTCAGTTTTCTTGTACCTAAGTCGGCATTGTGCATTTTGTATTTAATTCCCATGCAATATCTGTGTTTTATCGTCAATAAGAATGTCAGAGGGATACAGAAAACCTGACGTGAAGCATCGGAATCTATAACTAGTGTCACAGGAATGGTTCAAAACATAGACAGTAAGAAGAGTCAGTTTTTTTGTACTTAAGTCTGCATTGTGCCTTTTGTATTTAATTCCAATGCATTTTCTGTGTTACATCGTCAATAAGAAGGTCAGAGGCATACAGTAAACCTGAAGTGAAGCATCGGAATCTATAACTAGTGTCACAGGAATGGTTCAAAACATAGACAGTAAGAAGAGTCAGTTTTCTTATACTTAAGTCGGCATTGTGCCTTTTGTATTTAATTCCGATGCAATTTCAGTGTTTCATCGTTAATAAGAAGGTCAGAGGGATACTGTGAACCTGAAGTGAAGCAACGGAATCTATAACTAGTGTCACGGGAATGGTTCAAAACTTAGACAGTATGAAGAGTCAATTTTCCTGTACTTAAGTCGGCATTGTGCCATTTATATTTAATTCCGATGCAATAGCTATGTTTCATTGTCCATAAGAAGGTCAGAGGGATACAGTTAACCTGAAGTGAAGCATCGGAATCTATAACTAGTGTCACATGAATGGTTCAAAACATAGACAGTAAGAAGAGTCAGTTTTCTTGTACTTAAGTCAGCATTGTGCCTTTTGTATTTAATGCGATTCAACTTCTGTGTTTCATCGTCAATAAGAAGGTAAGAGGGATATGGTAAACCTGATGTGAAGCATCGGAATCTATAACTAGTGTCACAGGAATTGTTCAAAACATAGAGAGTAAGAAGAGTCAGTTTCCTTGTACTTAAGTCGGCATTGTGCCTTTTGTATTTAATTCCGATGCAATTTCTGTACTTCATCGTCAATAAGAAGGTCAGAGGCATACATTAAACCTGAAGTGAAGCATCGGAATCTATAACTAGTGTCACAGGAATGGTTCAAAACATAGACAGTAAGAAGAGCCAGTTTTCTTATACTTAAGTCGGCATGTGCCTTTTGTATTAAATTCCGATGCAATTTCAGTGTTTCATCGTCAATTAGAAGGTCAGAGGGATACAGTGAACCTGAAGTGAAGCATCGGAATCTATAACTAGTGGCACAGAAATGGTTCAAAACATAGACAGTAAGAAGAGTCAGCTTTCTAGTAATTAAGTCGGCATTCTGCCTTTTGTATTTAATTCCGATGCAAATTCTGTGTTTCATCGTCAATAAGAAGGTCCGAGGGATACAGTAAACCTGAATTGAAGCATCGGAATCTATAACTAGTGTCACATGAATGGATCAAAACGTAGACAGTGAGAAGAGTCAGTTTTCTGGTACTTAAGTCAGCATTGAGCCTTTTGTATTTAATGCCGACGCAATTTCTGTGTTTCATCGTCAATAAGAAGGTCAGAGGGATACAGTAAACCTGAAGTGAAGCATCGGAATCTATTACTAGTGTCACAGGAATGGATTAAAACATAGACAGTAGGAAGAGTCGATTTTCTTGTACTTAAGTCGGCATTGTGCTTTTTGTATTTAATTCCGATGCAATTTCTGTGTTACATCGTCAATAAGAAGGTCAGAGGCATACAGTAAACCTGAATTGAAGCATCGGAATCTATAACTAGTGTCACATGAATGGATCAAAACGTAGACAGTGAGAAGAGTCAGTTTTCTGGAACTTAAGTCAGCATTGTGCCTTTTGTATTTAATGCCGATGCAATTTCTGTGTTTCATCGTCAATAAGAAGGTCAGAGGGATACAGTAAACCTGAAGTGAAGCATCGGAATCTATTACTAGTGTCACAGGAATGGATTAAAACATAGACAGTAGGAAGAGTCGGTTTTCTTGTACTTAAGTCGGCATTGTGCTTTTTGTATTTAATTCCGATGCAATATCTGTGTTACATCGTCAATAAGAAGGTCAGAGGCATACAGTAAACCTGAAGTGAAGCATCGGAATCTATAACTAGTGTCACAGGAATGGTTCATAACATAGACAGTAAGAAGAGTCAGTTTTCTTGTACTTAAGTCGGCATTGTGCCTTTTGTATTGAATTCCGATGCAATTTCAGTGTTTCATCGTCAACAAGAAGGTCAGAGGGATACAGTGAACCTGAAGTGAAGCATCGGAATCTATAACTAGTGTCACAGGAACGGTTCAAAACATAGACAGTACGAAGAGTCTGTTTTCTTGTACTTAAGTCGGCATTTTGCCTTTTCTATTTAATTCCGATGCAATTTCTGTGTTTCATCGTCAATAAGAAGGTCAGAGGGATACAGTTAACCTGAAGTGAAGCATCGGAATCTATAACTAGTGTCACATGAATGGTTCAAAACATAGACAGTAAGAAGAGTCAGTTTTCTTGTACTTAAGTCAGCATTGTGCCTTTTGTATTTAATGCCGATGCAATTTCTGTGTTTCATCGTCAATAAGAAGGTCAGAGGAATACAGTAAACCTGAAGTGAAGCATCGGAATCTATAACTAGTGTCACGGGAATGGTTCAGAACTTAGACAGTATGAGGAATCAATTTTCCTGTACTTAAGTCGGCATTGTGCCATTTATATTTAATTCCGATGCAATAGCTATGTTTCATTGTCCATAAGAAGGTCAGAGGGATACAGTTAACCGGAAGTGAAGCATCGGAATCTATAACTAGTGTCACATGAATGGTTCAAAACATAGACAGTAAGAAGAGTCAGTTTTCTTGTACTTAAGTCAGCATTGTGCCTTTTGTATTTAATGCCGATGCAATTTCTGTGTTTCATCGTCAATAAGAAGGTCAGAGGGATACAGTAAACCTGAAGTGAAGCATCGGAATCTATAACTAGTGTCACAGGAATGGTTCAAAACATATACAGTAAGAAGAGTCAGTTTTCTTGTACTTAAGTTAGCATTGTGCCTTTTGTGTTTAATTCCGATGAAATTTCTGTGTTTCATCGTCAATAAGAAGGTCAGAGGGATACAGTAAACCTAAAGTGACGCATCGGAAACTATAACTAGTGCCACAGGAATGGTTCAAAACATAGACAGTATGAAGAGTCAGTTTTCTTGTACTTAAGTCGGCATTGTGCCTTTTGTATTTAATTCTGATGCTATTTCTGTGTTTCATCGTCAATAAGGAGGTCAGAGGGATACAGTAAACTTGAAGTGAAGCATTGGAATCTATAAATAGTCTCACAGGAATGGTTGAAAACATAGACAGTAAGAAGAGCCAGTCATCTTGTACTTGATTCGGCATTGTGCCTATGTATTTAATTCCGATGCAATTTCTGTGTTTCATCGTCAATTAGACGGTCAGAGGGATACAGTAAACGTGAAGTGAAGCATCGGAATCTATAACTAGTGTCACAGGAATGTTCTAAACATAGACAGTATGAAGAGTCAGTCTTCTTGTACTTAAGTCTGCATTGTGACTTTTGTATTTAATTCCGATGCAATTTCTGTGTTTCATCGTCAACAAGAAGGACAAAGGGATACAGTAAACTTATAGTGAAGCATCGAAATCTAAAACTGGTCTCACAGGAAATGTTGAAATCATAGTTAGTAGGAAGAGTCAGTCTTCTTGTTCTGAAGTCAGCATTGTGCCTTTTGTATTTAATTCTGATGCAATATCTGTGTTTCATCGCCAATTAGAAGGTTCAAGGTATAGAGTAAACATATAGTGAAGCATCGGAATCTAAAACTGGTCTCACAGGAAATCTTCAAAACATAGTCAGTAAGAAGAGCGAGTCTTCTTGTACTTGAGTCGGCAATGTGCTTTTTGTATTTAATCCGATTCAACTTCTGTGTTTCATCGTCAATAAGAAGGTCAGAGGGATATGGTAAACCTGATGTGAAGCATCGGAATCTATAACTAGTGTCACAGGAATTGTTCAAAACATAGACAGTAAGAAGAGTCAGTTTTCTTGTACTTAAGTTGGCATTGTGCCTTTTGTATTTATTTCCGATGCAATTTCTGTACTTATCGTCAATAAGAAGGTCACAGGGATACAGTAAAGCTGAAGTGAAGCATCCGAATCTATTACTAGTGTCACAGGAATGGTTCAAAACATAGGCAGTAAGAAGAGTCAGTTTTCTTGTACCTAAGTCGGCATTGTGCATTTTGTATTTAATTCCCATGCAATATCTGTGTTTTATCGTCAATAAGAATGTCAGAGGGATACAGAAAACCTGACGTGAAGCATCGGAATCTATAACTAGTGTCACAGGAATGGTTCAAAACATAGACAGTAAGAAGAGTCAGTTTTTTTTGTACTTAAGTCTGCATTGTGCCTTTTGTATTTAATTCCAATGCATTTTCTGTGTTACATCGTCAATAAGAAGGTCAGAGGCATTCAGTAAACCTGAAGTGAAGCATCGGAATCTATAACTAGTGTCACAGGAATGGTTCAAAACATAGACAGTAAGAAGAGTCAGTTTTCTTATACTTAAGTCGGCATTGTGCGTTTTGTATTTAATTCCGATGCAATTTCAGTGTTTCATCGTTAATAAGAAGGTCAGAGGGATACTGTGAACCTGAAGTGAAGCATCGGAATCTATAACTAGTGTCACGGGAATGGTTCAAAACTTAGACAGTATGAAGAGTCAATTTTCCTGTACTTAAGTCGGCATTGTGCCATTTATATTTAATTCCGATGCAATAGCTATGTTTCATTGTCCATAAGAAGGTCAGAGGGATACAGTTAACCTGAAGTGAAGCATCGGAATCTATAACTGGTGTCACATGAATGGTTCAAAACATAGACAGTAAGAAGAGTCAGTTTTCGTGTACTTAAGTCAGCATTGTGCCTTTTGTATTTAATGCGATTCAACTTCTGTGTTTCATCGTCAATAAGAAGGTAAGAGGGATATGGTAAACCTGATGTGAAGCATCGGAATCTATAACTAGTGTCACAGGAATTGTTCAAAACATAGACAGTAAGAAGAGTCAGTTTCCTTGTACTTAAGTCGGCATTGTGCCTTTTGTATTTAATTCCGATGCAATTTCTGTACTTCATCGTCAATAAGAAGGTCAGAGGCATACATTAAACCTGAAGTGAAGCATCGGAATCTATAACTAGTGTCACAGGAATGGTTCAAAACATAGACAGTAAGAAGAGCCAGTTTTCTTATACTTAAGTCGGCATGTGCCTTTTGTATTAAATTCCGATGCAATTTCAGTGTTTCATCGTCAATTAGAAGGTCAGAGGGATACAGTGAACCTGAAGTGAAGCATCGGAATCTATAACTAGTGGCACAGAAATGGTTCAAAACATAGACAGTAAGAAGAGTCAGCTTTCTAGTAATTAAGTCGGCATTCTGCCTTTTGTATTTAATTCCGATGCAAATTCTGTGTTTCATCGTCACTAAGAAGGTCCGAGGGATACAGTAAACCTGAATTGAAGCATCGGAATCTATAACTAGTGTCACATGAATGGATCAAAACGTAGACAGTGAGAAGAGTCAGTTTTCTGGTACTTAAGTCAGCATTGTGCCTATTGTATTTAATGCCGACGCAATTTCTGTGTTTCATCGTCAATAAGAAGGTCAGAGGGATACAGTAAACCTGAAGTGAAGCATCGGAATCTATTACTAGTGTCACAGGAATGGATTAAAACATAGACAGTAGGAAGAGTCGATTTTCTTGTACTTAAGTCGGCATTGTGCTTTTTGTATTTAATTCCGATGCAATTTCTGTGTTACATCGTCAATAAGAAGGTCAGAGGCATACAGTAAACCTGAATTGAAGCATCGGAATCTATAACTAGTGTCACATGAATGGATCAAATGTAGACAGAGAGAAGAGTCAGTTTTCTGGAACTTAAGTCAGCATTGTGCCTTTTGTATTTAATGCCGATGCAATTTCTGTGTTTCATCGTCAATAAGAAGGTCAGAGGGATACAGTAAACCTGAAGTGAAGCATTGGAATCTATTACTAGTGTCACAGGAATGGATTAAAACATAGACAGTAGGAAGAATCGGTTTTCTTGTACTTAAGTCGGCATTGTGCTTTTTGTATTTAATTCCGATGCAATTTCTGTGTTACATCGTCAATAAGAAGGTCAGAGGCATACAGTAAACCTGAAGTGAAGCATCGGAATCTATAACTAGTGTCACAGGAATGGTTCATAACATAGACAGTAAGAAGAGTCAGTTTTCTTGTACTTAAGTCGGCATTGTGCCTTTTGTAATGAATTCCGATGCAATTTCAGTGTTTCATCGTCAACAAGAAGGTCAGAGGGATACAGTGAACCTGAAGTGAAGCATCGGAATCTATAACTAGTGTCACAGGAATGGTTCAAAACATAGACAGTACGAAGAGTCTGTTTTCTTGTACTTAAGTCGGCATTTTGCCTTTTCTATTTAATTCCGATGCAATTTCTGTGTTTCATCGTCAATAAGAAGGTCAGAGGGATACAGTTAACCTGAAGTGAAGCATCGGAATCTATAACTAGTGTCACATGAATGGTTCAAAACATAGACAGTAAGAAGAGTCAGTTTTCTTGTACTTAAGTCAGCATTGTGCCTTTTGTATTTAATGCCGATGCAATTTCTGTGTTTCATCGTCAATAAGAAGGTCAGAGGAATACAGTAAACCTGAAGTGAAGCATCGGAATCTATAACTAGTGTCACGGGAATGGTTCAGAACTTAGACAGTATGAGGAATCAATTTTCCTGTACTTAAGTCGGCATTGTGCCATTTATATTTAATTCCGATGCAATAGCTATGTTTCATTGTCCATAAGAAGGTCAGAGGGATACAGTTAACCGGAAGTGAAGCATCGGAATCTATAACTAGTGTCACATGAATGGTTCAAAACATAGACAGTAAGAAGAGTCAGTTTTCTTGTACTTAAGTCAGCATTGTGCCTTTTGTATTTAATGCCGATGCAATTTCTGTGTTTCATCGTCAATAAGAAGGTCAGAGGGATACAGTAAACCTGAAGTGAAGCATCGGAATCTATAACTAGTGTCACAGGAATGGTTCAAAACATATACAGTAAGAAGAGTCAGTTTTCTTGTACTTAAGTTAGCATTGTGCCTTTTGTGTTTAATTCCGATGAAATTTCTGTGTTTCATCGTCAATAAGAAGGTCAGAGGGATACAGTAAACCTAAAGTGACGCATCGGAAACTATAACTAGTGCCACAGGAATGGTTCAAAACATAGACAGTATGAAGAGTCAGTTTTCTTGTACTTAAGTCTGCATTGTGCCTTTTGTATTTCATTCCGATGCAGTTTCTGTGTTTCGTCGTCAATAAGAAGGTCAGAGGGATACAGTAATCCTGAAGTGAAGCATCGGTATCTATAACTTGTGTCACAGGAATGGTTCAAATCGTAGACTGTAAGAAGAGTCAGTTTTCTTCTACTTAAGTCGGCATTGTTCCTTTTGCATTTCATTCCGATGCAATTTCTGTGTTTCATCGTCAATAAGAAGGTCAGAGGTATACAGTAATCCTGAAGTGAAGCATCGGATTCTAAAACCGGTCTCGCAGGAAAGTTTCAAAACATAGACAGTATGAAGAGCCAGTTTTCTTGTACTTGAGTTGGCATTGTGCCTTTTGTATTTCATTCCGATGCAATATCTGTGTTTCATCGTCAATAAGATGGTCAGAGGGTTACAGTAAACATGAAGTGAAGCATCGGAATCTATAACTAGTATCACAGGAATGGTTCAAAACATAGACAGTAGGAAGAGTCAGTTCCTTGAACTTACGTGGCCATTGTGCTTTTGTATTTAATTCCGATGCTATTTGTGTGTTTCATCGTCAATAAGGAGGTCAGAGGGATACAGTAAAGCTGAAGTGAAGCATCCGAATCTATTACTAGTGTCACAGGAATGGTTCAAAACATAGGCAGTAAGAAGAGTCAGTTTTCTTGTACCTAAGTCGGCATTGTGCATTTTGTATTTAATTCCCATGCAATATCTGTGTTTTATCGTCAATAAGAATGTCAGAGGGATACAGAAAACCTGACGTGAAGCATCGGAATCTATAACTAGTGTCACAGGAATGGTTCAAAACATAGACAGTAAGAAGAGTCAGTTTTTTTGTACTTAAGTCTGCATTGTGCCTTTTGTATTTAATGCCGATGCAATTTCTGTGTTTCATCGTCAATAAGAAGGTCAGAGGGATACAGTAAACCTGAAGTGAAGCATCAGAATCTATAACTAGTGTCACAGGAATGGTTCAAAACATATACAGTAAGAAGAGTCAGTTTTCTTGTACTTAAGTTAGCATTGTGCCTTTTGTGTTTAATTCCGATGAAATTTCTGTGTTTCATCGTCAATAAGAAGGTCAGAGGGATACAGTAAACCTAAAGTGACGCATCGGAAACTATAACTAGTGCCACAGGAATGGTTCAAAACATAGACAGTATGAAGAGTCAGTTTTCTTGTACTTAAGTCGGCATTGTGCCTTTTGTATTTAATTCTGATGCTATTTCTGTGTTTCATCGTCAATAAGGAGGTCAGAGGGATACAGTAAACTTGAAGTGAAGCATTGGAATCTATAAATAGTCTCACAGGAATGGTTGAAAACATAGACAGTAAGAAGAGCCAGTCATCTTGTACTTGATTCGGCATTGTGCCTATGTATTTAATTCCGATGCAATTTCTGTGTTTCATCGTCAATTAGACGGTCAGAGGGATACAGTAAACGTGAAGTGAAGCATCGGAATCTATAACTAGTGTCACAGGAATGTTCTAAACATAGACAGTATGAAGAGTCAGTCTTCTTGTACTTAAGTCTGCATTGTGACTTTTGTATTTAATTCCGATGCAATTTCTGTGTTTCATCGTCAATAAGAAGGACAAAGGGATACAGTAAACTTATAGTGAAGCATCGAAATCTAAAACTGGTCTCACAGGAAATGTTGAAATCATAGTTAGTAGGAAGAGTCAGTCTTCTTGTTCTGAAGTCAGCATTGTGCCTTTTGTATTTAATTCTGATGCAATATCTGTGTTTCATCGCCAATTAGAAGGTTCAAGGTATAGAGTAAACATATAGTGAAGCATCGGAATCTAAAACTGGTCTCACAGGAAATCTTCAAAACATAGTCAGTAAGAAGAGCGAGTCTTCTTGTACTTGAGTCGGCAATGTGCTTTTTGTATTTAATCCGATTCAACTTCTGTGTTTCATCGTCAATAAGAAGGTCAGAGGGATATGGTAAACCTGATGTGAAGCATCGGAATCTATAACTAGTGTCACAGGAATTGTTCAAAACATAGACAGTAAGAAGAGTCAGTTTTCTTGTACTTAAGTTGGCATTGTGCCTTTTGTATTTATTTCCGATGCAATTTCTGTACTTCATCGTCAATAAGAAGGTCACAGGGATACAGTAAAGCTGAAGTGAAGCATCCGAATCTATTACTAGTGTCACAGGAATGGTTCAAAACATAGGCAGTAAGAAGAGTCAGTTTTCTTGTACCTAAGTCGGCATTGTGCATTTTGTATTTAATTCCCATGCAATATCTGTGTTTTATCGTCAATAAGAATGTCAGAGGGATACAGAAAACCTGACGTGAAGCATCGGAATCTATAACTAGTGTCACAGGAATGGTTCAAAACATAGACAGTAAGAAGAGTCAGTTTTTTTGTACTTAAGTCTGCATTGTGCCTTTTGTATTTAATTCCAATGCATTTTCTGTGTTACATCGTCAATAAGAAGGTCAGAGGCATACAGTAAACCTGAAGTGAAGCATCGGAATCTATAACTAGTGTCACAGGAATGGTTCAAAACATAGACAGTAAGAAGAGTCAGTTTTCTTATACTTAAGTCGGCATTGTGCGTTTTGTATTTAATTCCGATGCAATTTCAGTGTTTCATCGTTAATAAGAAGGTCAGAGGGATACTGTGAACCTGAAGTGAAGCATCGGAATCTATAACTAGTGTCACGGGAATGGTTCAAAACTTAGACAGTATGAAGAGTCAATTTTCCTGTACTTAAGTCGGCATTGTGCCATTTATATTTAATTCCGATGCAATAGCTATGTTTCATTGTCCATAAGAAGGTCAGAGGGATACAGTTAACCTGAAGTGAAGCATCGGAATCTATAACTGGTGTCACATGAATGGTTCAAAACATAGACAGTAAGAAGAGTCAGTTTTCGTGTACTTAAGTCAGCATTGTGCCTTTTGTATTTAATGCGATTCAACTTCTGTGTTTCATCGTCAATAAGAAGGTAAGAGGGATATGGTAAACCTGATGTGAAGCATCGGAATCTATAACTAGTGTCACAGGAATTGTTCAAAACATAGACAGTAAGAAGAGTCAGTTTCCTTGTACTTAAGTCGGCATTGTGCCTTTTGTATTTAATTCCGATGCAATTTCTGTACTTCATCGTCAATAAGAAGGTCAGAGGCATACATTAAACCTGAAGTGAAGCATCGGAATCTATAACTAGTGTCACAGGAATGGTTCAAAACATAGACAGTAAGAAGAGCCAGTTTTCTTATACTTAAGTCGGCATGTGCCTTTTGTATTAAATTCCGATGCAATTTCAGTGTTTCATCGTCAATTAGAAGGTCAGAGGGATACAGTGAACCTGAAGTGAAGCATCGGAATCTATAACTAGTGGCACAGAAATGGTTCAAAACATAGACAGTAAGAAGAGTCAGCTTTCTAGTAATTAAGTCGGCATTCTGCCTTTTGTATTTAATTCCGATGCAAATTCTGTGTTTCATCGTCACTAAGAAGGTCCGAGGGATACAGTAAACCTGAATTGAAGCATCGGAATCTATAACTAGTGTCACATGAATGGATCAAAACGTAGACAGTGAGAAGAGTCAGTTTTCTGGTACTTAAGTCAGCATTGTGCCTATTGTATTTAATGCCGACGCAATTTCTGTGTTTCATCGTCAATAAGAAGGTCAGAGGGATACAGTAAACCTGAAGTGAAGCATCGGAATCTATTACTAGTGTCACAGGAATGGATTAAAACATAGACAGTAGGAAGAGTCGATTTTCTTGTACTTAAGTCGGCATTGTGCTTTTTGTATTTAATTCCGATGCAATTTCTGTGTTACATCGTCAATAAGAAGGTCAGAGGCATACAGTAAACCTGAATTGAAGCATCGGAATCTATAACTAGTGTCACATGAATGGATCAAAACGTAGACAGAGAGAAGAGTCAGTTTTCTGGAACTTAAGTCAGCATTGTGCCTTTTGTATTTAATGCCGATGCAATTTCTGTGTTTCATCGTCAATAAGAAGGTCAGAGGGATACAGTAAACCTGAAGTGAAGCATTGGAATCTATTACTAGTGTCACAGGAATGGATTAAAACATAGACAGTAGGAAGAGTCGGTTTTCTTGTACTTAAGTCGGCATTGTGCTTTTTGTATTTAATTCCGATGCAATTTCTGTGTTACATCGTCAATACGATGGTCAGAGGCATACAGTAAACCTGAAGTGAAGCATCGGAATCTATAACTAGTGTCACAGGAATGGTTCATAACATAGACAGTAAGAAGAGTCAGTTTTCTTGTACTTAAGTCGGCATTGTGCCTTTTGTAATGAATTCCGATGCAATTTCAGTGTTTCATCGTCAACAAGAAGGTCAGAGGGATACAGTGAACCTGAAGTGAAGCATCGGAATCTATAACTAGTGTCACAGGAATGGTTCAAAACATAGACAGTACGAAGAGTCTGTTTTCTTGTACTTAAGTCGGCATTTTGCCTTTTCTATTTAATTCCGATGCAATTTCTGTGTTTCATCGTCAATAAGAAGGTCAGAGGGATACAGTTAACCTGAAGTGAAGCATCGGAATCTATAACTAGTGTCACATGAATGGTTCAAAACATAGACAGTAAGAAGAGTCAGTTTTCTTGTACTTAAGTCAGCATTGTGCCTTTTGTATTTAATGCCGATGCAATTTCTGTGTTTCATCGTCAATAAGAAGGTCAGAGGAATACAGTAAACCTGAAGTGAAGCATCGGAATCTATAACTAGTGTCACGGGAATGGTTCAGAACTTAGACAGTATGAGGAATCAATTTTCCTGTACTTAAGTCGGCATTGTGCCATTTATATTTAATTCAGATGCAATAGCTATGTTTCATTGTCCATAAGAAGGTCAGAGGGATACAGTTAACCAGAAGTGAAGCATCGGAATCTATAACTAGTGTCACATGAATGGTTCAAAACATAGACAGTAACAAGAGTCAGTTTTCTTGTACTTAAGTCAGCATTGTGCCTTTTGTATTTAATGCCGATGCAATTTCTGTGTTTCATCGTCAATAAGAAGGTCAGAGGGATACAGTAAACCTGAAGTGAAGCATCGGAATCTATAACTAGTGTCACAGGAATGGTTCAAAACATATACAGTAAGAAGAGTCAGTTTTCTTGTACTTAAGTTAGCATTGTGCCTTTTGTGTTTAATTCCGATGAAATTTCTGTGTTTCATCGTCAATAAGAAGGTCAGAGGGATACAGTAAACCTAAAGTGACGCATCGGAAACTATAACTAGTGCCACAGGAATGGTTCAAAACATAGACAGTATGAAGAGTCAGTTTTCTTGTACTTAAGTCTGCATTGTGCCTTTTGTATTTCATTCCGATGCAGTTTCTGTGTTTCGTCGTCAATAAGAAGGTCAGAGGGATACAGTAATCCTGAAGTGAAGCATCGGTATCTATAACTTGTGTCACAGGAATGGTTCAAATCGTAGACTGTAAGAAGAGTCAGTTTTCTTCTACTTAAGTCGGCATTGTTCCTTTTGCATTTCATTCCGATGCAATTTCTGTGTTTCATCGTCAATAAGAAGGTCAGAGGTATACAGTAATCCTGAAGTGAAGCATCGGATTCTAAAACCGGTCTCGCAGGAGAGTTTCAAAACATAGACAGTATGAAGAGCCAGTTTTCTTGTACTTGAGTTGGCATTGTGCCTTTTGTATTTAATTCCGATGCAATATCTGTGTTTCATCGTCAATAAGATGGTCAGAGGGTTACAGTAAACCTGAAGTGAAGCATCGGAATCTATAACTAGTATCACAGGAATGGTTCAAAACATAGACAGTAGGAAGAGTCAGTTCCTTGAACTTACGTGGCCATTGTGCTTTTGTATTTAATTCCGATGCTATTTGTGTGTTTCATCGTCAATAAGGAGGTCAGAGGGATACAGTAAAGCTGAAGTGAAGCATCCGAATCTATTACTAGTGTCACAGGAATGGTTCAAAACATAGGCAGTAAGAAGAGTCAGTTTTCTTGTACCTAAGTCGGCATTGTGCATTTTGTATTTAATTCCCATGCAATATCTTTGTTTTATCGTCAATAAGAATGTCAGAGGGATACAGAAAACCTGACGTGAAGCATCGGAATCTATAACTAGTGTCACAGGAATGGTTCAAAACATAGACAGTAAGAAGAGTCAGTTTTTTTGTACTTAAGTCTGCATTGTGCCTTTTGTATTTAATTCCAATGCATTTTCTGTGTTACATCGTCAATAAGAAGGTCAGAGGCATACAGTAAACCTGAAGTGAAGCATCGGAATCTATAACTAGTGTCACAGGAATGGTTCAAAACATAGACAGTAAGAAGAGTCAGTTTTCTTATACTTAAGTCGGCATTGTGCCTTTTGTATTTAATTCCGATGCAATTTCAGTGTTTCATCGTTAATAAGAAGGTCAGAGGGATACTGTGAACCTGAAGTGAAGCATCGGAATCTATAACTAGTGTCACGGGAATGGTTCAAAACTTAGACAGTATGAAGAGTCAATTTTCCTGTACTTAAGTCGGCATTGTGCCATTTATATTTAATTCCGATGCAATAGCTATGTTTCATTGTCCATAAGAAGGTCAGAGGGATACAGTTAACCTGAAGTGAAGCATCGGAATCTATAACTAGTGTCACATGAATGGTTCAAAACATAGACAGTAAGAAGAGTCAGTTTTCTTGTACTTAAGTCAGCATTGTGCCTTTTGTATTTAATGCGATTCAACTTCTGTGTTTCATCGTCAATAAGAAGGTAAGAGGGATATGGTAAACCTGATGTGAAGCATCGGAATCTATAACTAGTGTCACAGGAATTGTTCAAAACATAGAGAGTAAGAAGAGTCAGTTTCCTTGTACTTAAGTCGGCATTGTGCCTTTTGTATTTAAATTTCTGTACTTCATCGTCAATAAGAAGGTCAGAGGCATACATTAAACCTGAAGTGAAGCATCGGAATCTATAACTAGTGTCACAGGAATGGTTCAAAACATAGACAGTAAGAAGAGCCAGTTTTCTTATACTTAAGTCGGCATGTGCCTTTTGTATTAAATTCCGATGCAATTTCAGTGTTTCATCGTCAATTAGAAGGTCAGAGGGATACAGTGAACCTGAAGTGAAGCATCGGAATCTATAACTAGTGGCACAGAAATGGTTCAAAACATAGACAGTTAGAAGAGTCAGCTTTCTAGTAATTAAGTCGGCATTCTGCCTTTTGTATTTAATTCCGATGCAAATTCTGTGTTTCATCGTCAATAAGAAGGTCCGAGGGATACAGTAAACCTGAATTGAAGCATCGGAATCTATAACTAGTGTCACATGAATGGATCAAAACGTAGACAGTGAGAAGAGTCAGTTTATTCTGGTACTTAAGTCAGCATTGAGCCTTTTGTATTAATGCCGACGCAATTTCTGTGTTTCAATCGTCAATAAGAAGGTCAGAGGGATACAGTAAACCTGAAGTGAAGCATCGGAATCTATTACTAGTGTCACAGGAATGGATTAAAACATAGACAGTAGGAAGAAGTCGATTTTCCTTGTACTTAAGTCCGGCATTGTGCTTTTGTATTTAATTCCGATGCAATTTCTGTGTTACATCGTCAATAAGAAGGTCAGAGGCATACAGTAAACCTGAATTGAAGCATCGGAATCTATAACTAGTGTCACATGAATGGATCAAAACGTAGACAGTGAGAAGAGTCAGTTTCTCTGGAACTTAAGTCAGCATTGTGCCTTTTGTATTTAATGCCGATGCAATTTCTGTGTTTCATCGTCAATAAGAAGGTCAGAGGGATACAGTAAACCTGAAGTGAAGCATCGGAATCTATTACTAGTGTCACAGGAATGGATTAAAAGCATAGACAGTAGAAGAGTCGGTTTTCTTGTACTTAAGTCGGCATTGTGCTTTTGGTATTTAATTCCGATGCAATATCTGTGTTACATCGTCAATAAGAACGTCAGAGGCATACAGTAAACCTGAAGTGAAGCATCGGAATCTATAACTAGTGTCACAGGAATGGTTCATAACATAGACAGTAAGAAGAGTCAGTTTTCTTGTACTTAAGTCGGCATTGTGCCTTTTGTATTGAATTCCGATGCAATTTCAGTGTTTCATCGTCAACAAGAAGGTCAGAGGGATACAGTGAACCTGAAGTGAAGCATCGGAATCTATAACTAGTGTCACAGGAATGGTTCAAAACATAGACAGTACGAAGAGTCTGTTTTCTTGTACTTAAGTCGGCATTTTGCCTTTTCTATTTAATTCCGATGCAATTTCTGTGTTTCATCGTCAATAAGAAGGTCAGAGGGATACAGTTAACCTGAAGTGAAGCATCGGAATCTATAACTAGTGTCACATGAATGGTTCAAAACATAGACAGTAAGAAGAGTCAGTTTTCTTGCACTTAAGTCAGCATTGTGCCTTTTGTATTTAATGCCGATGCAATTTCTGTGTTTCATCGTCAATAAGAAGGTCAGAGGAATACAGTAAACCTGAAGTGAAGCATCGGAATCTATAACTAGTGTCACGGGAATGGTTCAGAACTTAGACAGTATGAGGAATCAATTTTCCTGTACTTAAGTCGGCATTGTGCCATTTATATTTAATTCCGATGCAATAGCTATGTTTCATTGTCCATAAGAAGGTCAGAGGGATACAGTTAACCGGAAGTGAAGCATCGGAATCTATAACTAGTGTCACATGAATGGTTCAAAACATAGACAGTAAGAAGAGTCAGTTTTCTTGTACTTAAGTCAGCATTGTGCCTTTTGTATTTAATGCCGATGCAATTTCTGTGTTTCATCGTCAATAAGAAGGTCAGAGGGATACAGTAAACCTGAAGTGAAGCTTTGGAATCTATAACTAGTGTCACAGGAATGGTTCAAAACATATACAGTAAGAAGAGTCAGTTTTCTTGTACTTAAGTTAGCATTGTGCCTTTTGTGTTTAATTCCGATGAAATTTCTGTGTTTCATCGTCAATAAGAAGGTCAGAGGGATACAGTAAACCTAAAGTGACGCATCGGAAACTATAACTAGTGCCACAGGAATGGTTCAAAACATAGACAGTATGAAGAGTCAGTTTTCTTGTACTTAAGTCGGCATTGTGCCTTTTGTATTTCATTCCGATGCAGTTTCTGTGTTTCGTCGTCAATAAGAAGGTCAGAGGGATACAGTAATCCTGAAGTGAAGCATCGGTATCTATAACTTGTGTCACAGGAATGGTTCAAATCGTAGACTGTAAGAAGAGTCAGTTTTCTTCTACTTAAGTCGGCATTGTTCCTTTTGCATTTCATTCCGATGCAATTTCTGTGTTTCATCGTCAATAATAAGGTCAGAGGTATACAGTAATCCTGAAGTGAAGCATCGGATTCTAAAACCGGTCTCGCAGGAAAGTTTCAAAACATAGACAGTATGAAGAGCCAGTTTTCTTGTACTTGAGTTGGCATTGTGCCTTTTGTATTTAATTCCGATGCAATATCTGTGTTTCATCGTCAATAAGATGGTCAGAGGGTTACAGTAAACCTGAAGTGAAGCATCGGAATCTATAACTAGTATCACAGGAATGGTTCAAAACATAGACAGTAGGAAGAGTCAGTTCCTTGAACTTACGTGGGCATTGTGCTTTTGTATTTAATTCCGATGCTATTTGTGTGTTTCATCGTCAATAAGGAGGTCAGAGGGATACAGTAAACTTGAAGTGAAGCATTGGAATCTATAAATAGTCTCACAGGAATGGTTGAAAACATAGACAGTAAGAAGAGCCAGTAATCTTGTACTTGATTCGGCATTGTGCCTAAGTATTTAATTCCGATGCAATTTCTGTGTTTCATCGTCAATTAGACGGTCAGAGGGATACAGTAAACGTGAAGTGAAGCATCGGAATCTATAACTAGTATCACAGGAATGGTTCAAAACATAGACAGTAGGAAGAGTCAGTTCCTTGAACTTACGTGGGCATTGTGCTTTTGTATTTAATTCCGATGCTATTTGTGTGTTTCATCGTCAATAAGAAGGTCAGAGGGATACAGTTAACCTGAAGTGAAGCATCGGAATCTATAACTAGTGTCACATGAATGGTTCAAAACATAGACAGTATGAAGAGTCAGTCTTCTTGTACTTAAGTCTGCATTGTGACTTTTGTATTTAATTCCGATACAATTTCTGTGTTTCATCGTCAATAAGAAGGACAAAGGGATACAGTAAACTTATAGCGAAGCATCGAAATCTAAAACTGGTCTCACAGGAAATGTTGAAATCATAGTTAGTAGGAAGAGTCAGTCTTCTTGTTCTGAAGTCAGCATTGTGCCTTTTGTATTTAATTCTGATGCAATATCTGTGTTTCATCGCCAATTAGAAGGTTCAAGGTATAGAGTAAACATATAGTGAAGCATCGGAATCTAAAACTGGTCTCACAGGAAATGTTCAAAACATAGTCAGTAAGAAGAGCGAGTCTTCTTGTACTTGAGTCGGCAATGTGCTTTTTGTATTTAATCCGATTCAACTTCTGTGTTTCATCGTCAATAAGAAGGTCAGAGGGATATGGTAAACCTGATGTGAAGCATCGGAATCTATAACTAGTGTCACAGGAATTGTTCAAAACATAGACAGTAAGAAGAGTCAGTTTTCTTGTACTTAAGTTGGCATTGTGCCTTTTGTATTTATTTCCGATGCAATTTCTGTACTTCATCGTCAATAAGAAGGTCACAGGGATACAGTAAAGCTGAAGTGAAGCATCCGAATCTATTACTAGTGTCACAGGAATGGTTCAAAACATAGGCAGTAAGAAGAGTCAGTTTTCTTGTACCTAAGTCGGCATTGTGCCTTTTGTATTTAATTCCGATGCAATTTCAGTGTTTCATCGTTAATAAGAAGGTCCGAGGGATACTGTGAACCTGAAGTGAAGCATCGGAATCTATAACTAGTGGCACAGGAATGGTTCAAATCATAGACAGTAAGAAGAGTCAGTTTTCTAGTACTTACGTCTACATTGTGCCTTTTGTATTTAATTCCAATGCAATTTCTGTGTTTCATCGTCAATAAGAAGGTCAGAGGGATACAGTTAACCTGAAGTGAAGCATCGGAATCTATAACTAGTGTCACAGGAATGGGTCAAAACTTAGACCGTATGAAGAGTCAGATTTCCTGTTCTTAAGTCGGCATTGTGCCATTTTATTTAATTCCGATGCAATAGCTGTGTTTCATTGTCCATAAGTAGGTCAGAGGGATACAGTAAACCTGAAGTGAAGCATCGGAATCTATAACTAGTGTCACATGATTGGTTCAAATCATTGACAGTAAGAAGAGTCAGTTATCTGGTACTTAAGTCGGCATTGTGCCTTTTGTTTTTAATTCCGATGCTATGTCTGTGTTCCATCGTCAATAAGTAGGTCAGAGGGATACATTAAACCTGAAGTGAAGCATCGGAATCTATAACTAGTGTCACAGGAATGGTTCAAACATAGACAGTAAGAAGAGTCAGTTTTCTTGTACTTAAGTCTGCATTGTGCTTTTTGTATTTAATTCCGATGCAACATCTGTGTTTCATCGTCAATAAGAAGGTCAGAGGGAGACAGTAAACCGGAAGTGAAGCATCGGAATCTATATCTAGTGTCACAGGAATGGTTCAAAACATAGACAGTAAGAAGAGCCAGTCTTCTTGTACTTGAGTCGGCATTGTGCCTTCTGTATTTAATTCCGATGCAATTTCTGGGTTTCATCGTCAATAAGAAGGTCAGTGGGATACAATAAACCTGAAGTGAAGCATCGAAATCTATTTCTAGTGTCACAGGAATGGTTCAAAACATAGACAGTAAGAAGAGTCAGTTCTCTTGTACTTAAGTTGGCATTGTGCCTATGTATTTAATTCCGATGAAATTTCTATGTTTCATTGTCAATAAGACGGTCAGGGGGATACAGTAAACCTTAAGTGAAGCATCGGAATCTATAACTAGTGTCACAGGAATGGTTCAAACATAGACAGTAAGAAGAACCTGTCTTCTTGTACTTGAGTCGGCATTGTGCCTTTTGTATTTAATTCCGATGCAATTTCTGTGTTTCAACGTCAATAAGAAGGTTAGTGGGATTCAGTAAACCCGAAGTGAAGCATCGGAATCTATAACTAGTGGCACAGGAATGGTTCAAATCATAGACAGTAAGAAGAGTCAGTTTTCTAGTACTTACGTCTACATTGTGCATTTTGTATTTAATTCCAATGCAATTTCTGTGTTTCATCGTCAATAAGAAGGTCAGAGGGATACAGTAAACCTGAATTGAAGCATCGGAATCTATAACTAGTGTCACATGAATGGTTCAAAACATGGACAGTGAGAAGAGTCAGTTTTCTGGTACTTAAGTCAGCATTGTGCCTTTTGTATTTAATGCCGATGCAATTTCTGTGTTTCATCGTCAATAAGAAGGTCAGAGGGATACTGTAAACCTGAAGTGAAGCATCGGAATCTATTACTAGTGGCACAGGAATGGTTCAAATCATAGACAGTAAGAAGAGTCAGTTTTCTAGTACTTACGTCTACATTGTGCCTTTTGTATTTATTTCCAATGCAATTTCTGTGTTTCATCGTCAATAAGAAGGTCAGAGGGATACAGTAAACCTGAATTGAAGCATCGGAATCTATAACTAGTGTCACATGAATGGATCAAAACATGGACAGTGAGAAGAGTCAGTTTTCTGGTACTTAAGTCAGCATTGTGCCTTTTGTATTTAATGCCGATGCAATTTCTGTGTTTCATCGTCAATAAGAAGGTCAGAGGGATACTGTAAACCTGAAGAGAAGCATCGGAATCTATTACTAGTGTCACAGGAATTGTTCAAAACATAGACAGTAAGATGAGTCGGTTTTCTTGTACTTAAGTCGGCATTGTGCGTTTTGTTTTTAATTCCGATGCAATTTCTGTGTTACATCGTCAATAAGAAGGTCAGAGGGTTACAGTAAACCTGAAGTGATGCATTGGAATCTATAACAGGTCTCACAGGAATGGTTCAAAACATAGACAGTAAGAAGAGCCAGTCTTCTTGTACTTGATTTGGCATTGTGCCTATGTATTTAATTCCGATGCAATTTCTGTGTTTCATCGTCAATAAGACGGTCAGAGGGATACAGTAAACCTGAAGTGATGCATCGGAATCTATAACTAGTGTCACAGGAATGGTACAAAACATAGACAGTATGAAGAGTCAGTCTTCTTGTACTTATGTCGCCATTGTGCCTTTTGTATTTAATTCCGATGCAATTTCTGTGTTTCATCGTCAATAAGAAGGACCAAGGGAGACAGTAAACATATAGTGAAGCATCGGAATCTAAAACTGGTCTCACAGGAAATGTTGAAATCATAGTCAGTAGGAAGAGTCAGTCTTCTTGTTCTTAAGTAAGCATTGTGCCTTTTGTATTTAATTCTGATGCAATATCTGTGTTTCATCGTCAATTAGAAGGTTCAAGGTATACAGTAAACATATAGTGAAGCATCGGAATCTAAAACTGGTCTCACAGGAAATGTTCAAACATAGTCAGTAAGAAGAGCTAGTCTTCTTGTACTTGAGTCGGCAATGTGCTTTTTGTATTTAATCCGATTCAACTTCTGTGTTTCATCGTCAATAAGAAGGTCAGAGGGATACAGTAAAGCTGAAGTGAAGCATCGGAATCTATAACTAGTGTGACACGCATGGTTCAAAACATAGACTGTAAGAAGAGTCAGTTCTCGTGTACTTAAGTCGGCATTGTGCCTTTTGTAATTAACTCCGATGCAATTTCTGTGTTTCATCGGCAATAAGAAGGTCAGAGGGATACAGAAACCTCAAGTGAAGCATCGGAATCTATAACTAGTGTCTCAGGAATGGTTCAAACATAGACAGTAAGAAGAGTCAGTTTTCTTTTACTTAAGTCGGCATTGTGCCTTTTGAATTTAATGCCGATGCAATTTCTGTGTTTCATCGTCATTTAGAAGGTCAGAGAGATACAGTAAACCTGAAGTGAAGCATCGGAATCTATAACTAGTGTCACATGAATGGTTTAAAACATAGACAGTAAGAAGAGTCAGTTATCTTGTACTTAAGTCGGCATTGTGCTTTTTGTTTTTAATTCCGATGCTATTTCTGTGTTTCATCGTCAATAAGAAGGTCAGAGGGATACAGTAAACCTGAAGTGAAGCATCGGAATCTATAACTAGTGTCACAGGAATGGTTCAAAACATAGTCAGTAAGAAGAGTCAGTTTTCTTGTATTTAAGTCGGCTTTGTGCATTTTGTATATAATTCCGATGCAGTTTCTGTGTTTCATCAATAATAAGAAGGTCAGAGGGATACAGTAAACCTGAAGTGAAGCATCGGAATCTATAACCAGTGTCACTGGAATGGTTCAAAACTTTGACAGTATGAAGAGTCAGTTTTCTTGTACTTAAGTCGGCATTGTGCATTTTCCATTTACTTCCGAAACAATTTCTGTGTTTCATCGTCAATAAGAAGGTCAGAGGTATACAGTAAACCTGAAGTGAAGCATCGGAATCTATAACTTGTGTCACAGGAATGGTTCAAACATAGACAGTAAGAAGAGTCAGTTTTCTTGTACTTAAGTCTGCATTGTGCTTATTGTATTTAATTCAGATGCAATTTCTGTGTTTCATCGTCAATAAGAAGGTCCGAGGGATACAGTAAACCTGAAGTGAAGCATCGGAATCTATATCTAGTGTCACAGGAATGGTTCAAAACATAGAGAGTAAGAAGAGCCACTCTTCTTGTACTTGAGTCGGCATTGTGCCTTTTGTATTTAATTCCGATGCAATTTCTGGGTTTCAACGTCAATAAGAAAGTCAGTGGGATACAATAAACTTGAAGTGAAGCATCGGAATCTATAACTAGTGTCACAGGAATGGTTCAAGACATAGACAGTAAGAAGAGTCAGTTTTCTTGTACTTCAGTCTTTATTGTGCCTTTTGTATTTAATTCCGATGCAATTTCAGTGTTTCATCGTCAATAAGAAGGTCAGAGGGTATAGTGAACCTGAAGTGAAGCATCGGAATCTATAACTAGTGTCACAGGAATTGTTCAAATCTTAGACAGTAAGAAGAGTCAGTTTTCTTGTACTTAAGTCGGCATGGTGCCTTTTGTATTTAATTCCGATTCAATTTCTGTATTTCTTCGTCAATGAGAAGGTAAGAGGGATACAGAAAAGCTGAAGTGAAGCATCGGAATCTATAACTAGTGTCACAGGAATGGTTCAAAACATAGACAGTAAGAAGAGTCAGTTTTTTTGTACTTAAGTCTGCATTGTGCCTTTTGTATTGAATTCCAATGCATTTTCTGTGTTACATCGTCAATAAGAAGGTCAGAGGCATACAGTAAACCTGAAGTGAAGCATCGGAATCTATAACTAGTGTCACAGGAATGGTTCAAACATAGATAGTAAGAAGAGTCAGTTTTCTTTTACTTAAGTCGGCATTGTGCCTTTTGAATTTAATGCCGATGCAATTTCTGTGTTTCATCGTCATTAAGAAGGTCAGAGAGATACAGTAAACCTGAATTGAAGCATCGGAATCTATAACTAGTGTCACATGAATGGTTCAAAGCATAGACAGTAAGAAGAGTCAGTTATCTTGTACTTAAGTCGGCATTTTGCCTTTTGTTTTTAATTCCGATGCTATTTCTGTGTTTCATCGTCAATAAGAAGGTCAGAGGGATACAGTAAACCTGAAGTGAAGCATCGGAATCTATAACTAGTGTCACAGGAATGGTTCAAAACATAGACAGTAAGAAGAGTCAGTTTTTTTTGTACTTAAGTCTGCATTGTGCCTTTTGTATTTAATTCCAATGCATTTTCTGTGTTACATCGTCAATAAGAAGGTCAGAGGCATACAGTAAACCTGACGTGAAGCATCGGAATATATAACTAGTGTCACAGGAATGGTTCAAAACATAGACAGTAAGAAGAGTCAGTTTTCTTATACTTAAGTCAGCATTGTGCCTTTTGTATTTAATTCCGACGCAATTTCAGTGTTTCATCGTTAATAAGAAGGTCAGAGGAATACTGTGAACCTGAAGTGAAGCATCGGAATCTATAACTAGTGGCACAGGAATGGTTCAAATCATAGACAGTAAGAAGAGTCAGTTTTCTAGTACTTACGTCTACATTGTGCCTTTTGTATTTAATTCCAATGCAATTTCTGTGTTTCATCGTCAATAAGAAGGTCAGAGGGATACAGTAAACCTGAATTGAAGCATCGGAATCTATAACTAGTGTCACATGAATGGATCAAAACATGGACAGTGAGAAGAGTCAGTTTTCTGGTACTTAAGTCAGCATTGTGCCTTTTGTATTTAATGCCGATGCAATTTCTGTGTTTCATCGTCAATAAGAAGGTCAGAGGGATACTGTAAACCTGAAGTGAAGCATCGGAATCTATTACTAGTGGCACAGGAATTGTTCAAATCATAGACAGTAAGATGAGTCAGTTTTCTAGTACTTACGTCTACATTGTGCCTTTTGTATTTAATTCCAATGCAATTTCTGTGTTTCATCGTCAATAAGAAGGTCAGAGGGATACAGTAAACCTGAATTGAAGCATCGGAATCTATAACTAGTGTCACATGAATGGATCAAAACATGGACAGTGAGAAGAGTCAGTTTTCTGGTACTTAAGTCAGCATTGTGCCTTTTGTATTTAATGCCGATGCAATTTCTGTGTTTCATCGTCAATAAGAAGGTCAGAGGGATACTGTAAACCTGAAGTGAAGCATCGGAATCTATTACTAGTGTCACAGGAATTGTTCAAAACATAGACAGTAAGATGAGTCGGTTTTCTTGTACTTAAGTCGGCATTGTGCGTTTTGTTTTTAATTCCGATGCAATTTCTGTGTTACATCGTCAATATGAAGGTCAGAGGCATACAGCAAACCTGAAGTGAAGCATCGGAATCTATAACTAGTGTCACAGGAATGGTTCAAACATAGACAGTAAGAAGAGTCAGTTTTCTTGTACTTAAGTCTGCATTGTGCTTATTGTATTTAATTCAGATGCAATTTCTGTGTTTCATCGTCAATAAGAAGGTCCGAGGGATACAGTAAACCTGAAGTGAAGCATCGGAATCTATATCTAGTGTCACAGGAATGGTTCAAAGCATAGAGAGTAAGAAGAGCCACTCTTCTTGTACTTGAGTCGGCATTGTGCCTTTTGTATCTAATTCCGATGCAATATCTGGGTTTCAACGTCAATAAGAAAGTCAGTGGGATACAATAAACTTGAAGTGAAGCATCGGAATCTATAACTAGTGTGACAGGAATGGTTCAAAACATAGACAGTCGGAAGAGTCAGTTCTCTTGTACTTAAGTGGGCATTGTGCTTTTGTATTTATTTCAGATGCTATTTCTGTGTTTCATCGTCAATAAGAAGGTCAGAGGGTTACAGTAAACCTGAAGTGATGCATTGGAATCTATAACAGGTCTCACAGGAATGGTTCAAAACATAGACAGTAAGAAGAGCCAGTCTTCTTGTACTTGATTTGGCATTGTGCCTATGTATTTAATTCCGATGCAATTTCTGTGTTTCTTCGTCAATAAGACGGTCAGAGGGATACAGTAAACCTGAAGTGATGCATCGGAATCTATAACTAGTGTCACAGGAATGGTACAAAACATAGACAGTATGAAGAGTCAGTCTTCTTGTACTTAAGTCGCCATTGTGCCTTTTGTATTTAATTCCGATGCAATTTCTGTGTTTCATCGTCAATAAGAAGGACCAAGGGTGACAGTAAACATATAGTGAAGCATCGGAATCTAAAACTGGTCTCACAGGAAATGTTGAAATCATAGTCAGTAGGAAGAGTCAGTCTTCTTGTTCTTAAGTAAGCTTTGTGCCTTTTGTATTTAATTCTGATGCAATATCTGTGTTTCATCGTCATCAATTAGAAGGTTCAAGGTATACAGTAAACATATAGTGAAGCATCGGAATCTAAAACTGGTCTCACAGGAAATGTTCAAACATAGTCAGTAAGAAGAGCTAGTCTTCTTGTACTTGAGTCGGCAATGTGCTTTTTGTATTTAATCCGATTCAACTTCTGTGTTTCATCGTCAATAAGAAGGTCAGAGGGATACAGTAAAGCTGAAGTGAAGCATCGGAATCTATAAGTAGTGTCACACGCATGGTTCAAAACATAGACTGTAAGAAGAGTCAGTTTTTGTGTACTTAAGTCGGCATTGTGCCTTTTGTAATTAACTCCGATGCAATTTCTGTGTTTCATCGGCAATAAGAAGGTCAGAGGGATTCAGAAACCTCAAGTGAAGCATCGGAATCTATAACTAGTGTCTCAGGAATGGTTCAAACATAGACAGTAAGAAGAGTCAGTTTTCTTTTACTTAAGTCGGCATTGTGCCTTTTGAATTTAATGCCGATGCAATTTCTGTGTTTCATCGTCATTAAGAAGGTCAGAGAGATACAGTAAACCTGAAGTGGAGCATCGGAATCTATAACTAGTGTCACATGAATGGTTCAAAACATAGACAGTAAGAAGAGTCAGTTATCTTGTACTTAAGTCGGCATTGTGCCTTTTGTTTTTAATTCCGATGCTATTTCTGTGTTTCATCGTCAATAAGAAGGTCAGAGGGATACAGTAAACCTGAAGTGAAGCATCGGAATCTATAACTAGTGTCACAGGAATGGTTCAAAACATAGTCAGTAAGAAGAGTCAGTTTTCTTGTATTTAAGTCGGCTTTGTGCCTTTTGTATATAATTCCGATGCAATTTCTGTGTTTCATCAATAATAAGAAGGTCAGAGGGATACAGTAAACCTGAAGTGAAGCATCGGAATCTATAACCAGTGTCACTGGATTGGTTCAAAACTTAGACAGTATGAAGAGTCAGTTTTCTTGTACTTAAGTCTTCATTGTGCATTTTCCATTTACTTCCGAAACAATTTCTGTGTTTCATCGTCAATAAGAAGGTCAGAGGAATACAGTAAACCTGAAGTGAAGCATCGGAATCTATAACTAGTGTCACAGGAATGGTTCAAACATAGACAGTAAGAAGAGTCAGTTTTCTTGTACTTAAGGCTGCATTGTGCTTATTGTATTTAATTCAGATGCAATTTCTGTGTTTCATCGTCAATAAGAAGGTCCGAGGGATACAGTAAACCTGAAGTGAAGCATCGGAATCTATATCTAGTGTCACAGGAATGGTTCAAAACATAGAGAGTAAGAAGAGCCACTCTTCTTGTACTTGAGTCGGCATTGTGCCTTTTGTATTTAATTCCGATGCAATTTCTGGGTTTCAACGTCAATAAGAAAGTCAGTGGGATACAATAAACTTGAAGTGAAGCATCGGAATCTATAACTAGTGTCACAGGAATGGTTCAAGACATAGACAGTAAGAAGAGTCAGTTTTATTGTACTTCAGTCTTTATTGTGCCTTTTGTATTTAATTCCGATGCAATTTCAGTGTTTCATCGTCAATAAGAAGGTCAGAGGGGTATAGTGAACCTGAAGTGAAGCATCGGAATCTATAACTAGTGTCACAGGAATTGTTCAAATATTAGACAGTAAGAAGAGTCAGTTTTCTTGTACTTAAGTCGGCATGGTGCCTTTTGTATTTAATTCCGATTCAATTTCTGTATTTCTTCGTCAATGAGAAGGTAAGAGGGATACAGAAAAGCTGAAGTGAAGCATCGGAATCTATAACTAGAGTCACAGGAATGGTTCAAAGCATAGGCAGGAAGAAGAGTCAGTTTTCTTGTACTTAAGTCGGCATTGTGCATTTTGTATTTAATTCCGATGCTATTTCTGTGTTTCATCGTCAATAAGAAGGTCAGAGGGATACAGAAAACCTGAAGTGAAGCATCGGAATCTATAACTAGTGTCACAGGAGTGCTTCATAACATAGACAGTAAGAAGAGTCAGTTTTCTTGTACTTAAGTCGGCATTGTGCCTTTTGTATTTAATTCCGATGCAATTTCTGAGTTACATCGTCAATAAGAACGTCATAGGCATACAGTAAACCTGAAGTGAAGCATCGGAATCTATAACTAGTGTCACAGGAATGGTTCAAAACATAGACAGTAAGAAGAGTCAGTTTTCTTGTACTTAAGTCGGCATTGTGCCTTTTGTATTTAATTCCGATGCAATTTCTGTGTTTCATCGTCAATAAGGTCAGAGGGATGCAGTGAACTTGAAGTGAAACATCGGAATCTATAACTAGTGTCACAGGAGTGCTTCATAACATAGACAGTAAGAAGAGTCAGTTTTCTTGTACTTAAGTCAGCATTGTGCCTTTTGTATTTAATGCCTATGCAATTTCTGTGTTTCATCGTCAATAAGAAGGTCAGAGGGATACAGTAAACCTGAAGTAAAGCATCGGAATCTATAACTAGTGTCACAGGAATGGTTCAAAACATAGACAGTAAGAAGAGTCAGTTTTCTTGTACTTAAGTCGGCATTGTGCTTTTGTATTTAATTACGATGCAATTTCTGTGTTACATCGTCAATAAGAAGGTCAGAGGCATACAGTAAACCTGAAGTGAAGCATCGGAATCTATAACTAGTGTCACAGGAATGGTTCAAAACATAGACAGTAAGAAGAGTCAGTTTTCTTATACTTAAGTCGGCATTGTGCCTTTTGTATTTAATTCCGATGCAATTTCAGTGTTTCATCGTTAATAAGAAGGTCAGAGGGATACAGTGAACCTGAAGTGAAGCATCGGAATCTATAACTAGTGGCACAGGAATGGTTCAAAACATAGACAGTAAAAAGAGTCAGTTTTCTAGTACTTACGTCTACATTGTGCCTTTTGTATTTAATTCCAATGCAATTTCTGTGTTTCATCGTCAATAAGAAGGTCAGAGGGATACAGTAAACCTGAATTGAAGCATCGGAATCTATAACTAGTGTCACATGAATGGATCAAAACATGGACAGTGAGAAGAGTCAGTTTTCTGGTACTTAAGTCAGCATTGTGCCTTTTGTATTTAATGCCGATGCAATTTCTGTGTTTCATCGTCAATAAGAAGGTCAGAGGGATACTGTACACCTGAAGTGAAGCATCGGAATCTATTACTAGTGTCACAGGAATTGTTCAAAACATAGACAGTAAGATGAGTCGGTTTTCTTGTACTTAAGTCGGCATTGTCCGTTTTGTTTTTAATTCCGAAGCAATTTCTGTGTTACATCGTCAATATGAAGGTCAGAGGCATACAGCAAACCTGAAGTGAAGCATCGGAATCTATAACTAGTGTCACAGGAATGGTTCAAAACATAGACAGTAAGAAGATTCAGTTTTCTTGTACTTAAGTCGGCATGGCGCCTTTTGTATTTAATTCCGATGCAATTTCTGTGTTTCATCAATAATAAGAAGGTCAGAGGGATACAGTAAACCTGAAGTGAAGCATCGGAATCTATAACTAGTGTCACAGGAGTGGATCAAAACTTAGACCGTATGAAGAGTCAGTTTTCCTGTACTTAAGTCGGCATTGTGCCATTTTATTTAATTCCGATGCAATAGCTGTGTTTCATTGTCCATAAGTAGGTCAGATGGATACAGTAAACCTGAAGTGAAGCATCGGAATCTATAACTAGTGTCACATGATTGGTTCAAATCATTGACAGTAAGAAGAGTCAGTTATCTTGTACTTAAGTCGGCATTGTGCCTTTTGTTTTTAATTCCGATGCTATGTCTGTGTTTCATCGTCATTAAGTAGGTCAGAGGGATACATTAAACCTGAAGTGAAGCATCGGAATCTATAACTAGTGTCACAGGAATGGTTCAAACATAGACAGTAAGAAGAGTCAGTTTTCTTGTACTTAAGTCTGCATTGTGCTTTTTGTATTTAATTCCGATGCAATTTCTGTGTTTCATCGTCAATAAGAAGGTCGGAGGGAGACAGTAAACCGGAAGTGAAGCATCGGAATCTATATCTAGTGTCACAGGAATGGTTCAAAACATAGACAGTAAGAAGAGCCACTCTTCTTGTACTTGAGTCGGCGTTGTGCCTTTTGTATTTAATTCCGATGCAATTTCTGGGTTTCATCGTCAATAAGAAGGTCAGTGGGATACAATAAACCTGAAGTGAAGCATCGAAATCTATTTCTAGTGTCACAGGAATGGTTCAAAACATAGACAGTAAGAAGAGTCAGTTCTCTTGTACTTAAGTTGGCATTGTGCCTATGTATTTAATTCCGATGAAATTTCTATGTTTCATTGTCAATAAGACGGTCAGAGGGATACAGTAAACCTGAAGTGAAGCATCGGAATCTATAACTAGTGTCACAGGAATGGTTCAAACATAGACAGTAAGAAGAGCCTGTCTTCTTGTACTTGAGTCGGCATTGTGCCTTTTGTATTTAATTCCGATGCAATTTCTGTGTTTCAACGTCAATAAGAAGGTTAGTGGGATACAGTAAACCCAAAGTGAAGCATCGGAATCTATAACTAGTGTCACAGGAATGGTTCAAAACATAGACAGTAGGAAGAGTCAGTTCTCTTGTACTTAAGTGGGCATTGTGCTTTTGTATTTAATTCCGATGCTATATTTATGTTTCATCGTCAATAAGATGGTCAGAGGGATACAGTAAACCTGAAGTGAAGCATTGGAATCTATAACTAGTCTCACAGAATGGTTCAAAACAGGGCAGTAAGAAGAGCCAGTCTTCTTGTACTTGATTCGGCATTGTGCCTAGGTATTTAATTCCGATGCAATTTCTGTGTTTCATCATCAATAAGACGGTCAGGCGGATACAGTATACCTGATGTGAAGCATCGGAATCTATAACTAGTGTCACAGGAGTGGTTCAAAACATAGACAGTATGAAGAGTCAGTCTTCTTGTACTTAAGTCGGCATTGTGCCTTTTGTATTTAATTCCGATGCAATTTCTGTGTTTCATCGTCAATAAGAAACACTAAGGGATACAGTAGACATATAGTGAAGCATCGGAATCTAAAACTGGTCCCACAGGAAATGTTCAAAACATAGTCAGTAAGAAGAGCGAGTCTTCTTGTACTTGAGTCGGCAATGTGCTTTTTGTATTTAATCCGATTCAACTTCTGTGTTTCATCGTCAATAAGAAGGTCAGAGGGATATGGTAAACCTGAAGTGAAGCATCGGAATCTATAATTAGTGTCTCAGTAATTGTTCAAAACATAGACAGTAAGAAGAGTCAGTTTTCTTTTACTTAAGTCGGCATTGTGCCTTTTGTATTTAATTCCGATGCAATTTCTGTACTTCATCGTCAATAAGAAGGTCAGAGGGAAACAGTAAAGCTGAAGTGAAGCATCGGAATCTATTACTAGTGTCACAGGAATGGTCCAAAACATAATCAGTAAGAACAGTCAGTTTTCTTGAACTTAATTCGGCATTGTGCATTTTGTATTTAATTCCCATGCAATTTCTGTGTTTCATCGTCAATAAGAAGGTCAGAGGGATACAGAAAACCTGACGTGAAACATCGGAATCTATAACTAGTGTCACAGGAGTGGTTCAAAACATAGACAGTAAGAAGAGTCAGATTTCTTGTACTGAAGTCGGCATTGTGCCTTTTGTATTTAATTCCGATGCAATTTCTGTGTTACATCGTCAATAAGAAGGTCAGAGGCATACAGGAAACCTGAAGTGAAGCATCGGAATCTATAACTAGTGTCACAGGAATGGTTCAAATCATAGACAGTAAGAAGATTCAGTTTTCTTGTACTTAAATCGGCATTGCGCCTTTTGTATTTAATTCCGATGCAATTTGTGTGTTTCATCAATAATAAGAAGGTCAGAGGGATACAGTAAACCTGAAGTGAAGCATCGGAATCTATAACTAGTGTCTCAGGAATGGTTCAAAACATAGACAGTAAGAAGAGTCAGTTTTCCTGTACTTAAGTCGGCATTGTGCCATTTGTATTTAATTCCGATGCAATAGCTGTGTTTCATTGTCCATAAGAAGGTCAGAGGGATACAGTAAACCTGAAGTGAAGCATCGGAATCTATAACTAGTGTCACACGCATGGTTCAAAACATAGAATGTAAGAAGAGTCAGTTTTCGTGTACTTAAGTCGGCATTGTGCCTTTTGTAATTAACTCCGATGCAATTTCTGTGTTTCATCGGCAATAAGAAGGTCAGAGGGATACAGCAAACCTCAAGTGAAGCATCGGAATCTATAACTAGTGTCACAGGAATGGTTCAAACATAGACAGTAAGAAGAGTCAGTTTTCTTTTACTTAAGTCGGCATTGTGCCTTTTGAATTTAATGCCGATGCAATTTCTGTGTTTCATCGTCAATAAGAAGGTCAGAGAGATACAGTAAACCTGAAGTGAAGAATCGGAATCTATAACTAGTGTCACATGAATGGTTCAAAACATAGACAGTAAGAAGTGTGAGTTATCTTGTACTTAAGTCGGCATTGTGCCTTTTGTTTTTAATTCAGATGCTATTTCTGTGTTTCATCGTCAATAAGAAGGTCAGAGGGATACAGTAAACCTGAAGTGAAGCATCGGAATCTATAACTAGTGTCACAGGAATGGTTCAAAGCATAGACAGTAAGAAGAGTCAGTTTTCTTGTATTTAAGTCGGCTTTGTGCCTTTTGTATATAATTCCGATGCAATTTCTGTGTTTCATCAATAACAAGAAGGTCAGAGGGATACAGTAAACCTGAAGTGAAGCATCGGAATCTATAACCAGTGTCACTGGAATGGTTCAAAACTTAGACAGTATGAAGAGTCAGTTTTCTTGTACTTAAGTCGGCATTGTGCGTTTTCCATTTACTTCCGTTACAATTTCTGTGTTTCATCGTCAAAAAGAAGGTCAGAGGTATACAGTAACCTGAAGTGAAGCATCGGAATCTATAACTAGTGTCGCAGGAATGGTTCAAACATAGACAGTAAGAAGAGTCAGTTTTCTTGTACTTAAGTCTGCATTGTGCTTATTGTATTTAATTCAGATGCAATTTCTGTGTTTCATCGCCAATAAGAAGGTCCGAGGGATACAGTAAACCTGAAGTGAAGCATCGGAATCTATATCTAGTGTCACAGGAATGGTTCAAACAATAGAGAGTAAGAAGAGCCACTCTTCTTGTACTTGAGTCGGCATTGTGCCTTTTGTATTTAATTCCGATGCAATTTCTGGGTTTCAACGTCAATAAGAAGGTCAATGGGATACAATAAACTTGAAGTGAAGCATCGGAATCTATAACTAGTGTCACAGGAATGGTTCAAAACATAGACAGTCAGAAGAGTCAGTTTTCTTATACTTAAGTCGGCATTGTGCCTTTTGTATTTAATTCCGATGCAATTTCAGTGTTTCATCGTTAATAAGAAGGTCAGAGGGATACAGTGAACCTGAAGTGAAGCATCGGAATCTATAACTAGTGGCACAGGAATGGTTCAAAACATAGACAGTAAAAAGAGTCAGTTTTCTAGTACTTACGTCTACATTGTGCCTTTTGTATTTAATTCCAATGCAATTTCTGTGTTTCATCGTCAATAAGAAGGTCAGAGGGATACAGTAAACCTGAATTGAAGCATCGGAATCTATAACTAGTGTCACATGAATGGATCAAAACATGGACAGTGAGAAGAGTCAGTTTTCTGGTACTTAAGTCAGCATTGTGCCTTTTGTATTTAATGACGATGCAATTTCTGTGTTTCATCGTCAATAAGAAGGTCAGAGGGATACTGTAAACCTGAAGTGAAGCATCGGAATCTATTACTAGTGTCACAGGAATTGTTCAAAACATAGACAGTAAGATGAGTCGGTTTTCTTGTACTTAAGTCGGCATTGTCCGTTTTGTTTTTAATTCCGAAGCAATTTCTGTGTTACATCGTCAATATGAAGGTCAGAGGCATACAGCAAACCTGAAGTGAAGCATCGGAATCTATAACTAGTGTCACAGGAATGGTTCAAAACATAGACAGTAAGAAGATTCAGTTTTCTTGTACTTAAGTCGGCATGGCGCCTTTTGTATTTAATTCCGATGCAATTTCTGTGTTTCATCAATAATAAGAAGGTCAGAGGGATACAGTAAACCTGAAGTGAAGCATCGGAATCTATAACTAGTGTCACAGGAGTGGATCAAAACTTAGACCGTATGAAGAGTCAGTTTTCCTGTACTTAAGTCGGCATTGTGCCATTTTATTTAATTCCGATGCTATAGCTGTGTTTCATTGTCCATAAGTAGGTCAGATGGATACAGTAAACCTGAAGTGAAGCATCGGAATCTATAACTAGTGTCACATGATTGGTTCAAATCATTGAGAGTAAGAAGAGTCAGTTATCTTGTACTTAAGTCGGCATTGTGCCTTTTGTTTTTAATTCCGATGCTATGTCTGTGTTTCATCGTCAATAAGTAGGTCAGAGGGATACATTAAACCTGAAGTGAAGCATCGGAATCTATAACTAGTGTCACAGGAATGGTTCAAACATAGACAGTAAGAAGAGTCAGTTTTCTTGTACTTAAGTCTGCATTGTGCTTTTTGTATTTAATTCCGATGCAATTTCTGTGTTTCATCGTCAATAAGAAGGTCAGAGGGAGACAGTAAACCGGAAGTGAAGCATCGGAATCTATATCTAGTGTCACAGGAATGGTTCAAAACATAGACAGTAAGAAGAGCCACTCTTCTTGTACTTGAGTCGGCGTTGTGTCTTTTGTATTTAATTCCGATGCAATTTCTGGGTTTCATCGTCAATAAGAAGGTCAGTGGGATACAATAAACCTGAAGTGAAGCATCGAAATCTGTTTCTAGTGTCACAGGAATGGTTCAAAACATAGACAGTAAGAAGAGTCAGTTCTCTTGTACTTAAGTTGGCATTGTGCCTATGTATTTAATTCCGATGAAATTTCTATGTTTCATTGTCAATAAGACGGTCAGAGGGATACAGTAAACCTGAAGTGAAGCATCGGAATCTATAACTAGTGTCACAGGAATGGTTCAAACATAGACAGTAAGAAGAGCCTGTCTTCTTGTACTTGAGTCGGCATTGTGCCTTTTGTATTTAATTCCGATGCAATTTCTGTGTTTCAACGTCAATAAGAAGGTTAGTGGGATACACTAAACCCAAAGTGAAGCATCGGAATCTATAACTAGTGTCACAGGAATGGTTCAAAACATAGACAGTAGGAAGAGTCAGTTCTCTTGTACTTAAGTGGGCATTGTGCTTTTGTATTTAATTCCGATGCTATATTTATGTTTCATCGTCAATAAGATGGTCAGAGGGATACAGTAAACCTGAAGTGAAGCATTGGAATCTATAACTAGTCTCACAGGAATGGTTCAAAACAGGGCAGTAAGAAGAGCCAGTCTTCTTGTACTTGATTCGGCATTGTGCCTAGGTATTTAATTCCGATGCAATTTCTGTGTTTCATCATCAATAAGACGGTCAGGCGGATACAGTATACCTGATGTGAAGCATCGGAATCTATAACTAGTGTCACAGGAGTGGTTCAAAACATAGACAGTATGAAGAGTCAGTCTTCTTGTACTTAAGTCGGCATTGTGCCTTTTGTATTTAATTCCGATGCAATTTCTGTGTTTCATCGTCAATAAGAAACACTAAGGGATACAGTAGACATATAGTGAAGCATCGGAATCTAAAACTGGTCCCACAGGAAATGTTCAAAACATAGTCAGTAAGAAGAGCGAGTCTTCTTGTACTTGAGTCGGCAATGTGCTTTTTGTATTTAATCCGATTCAACTTCTGTGTTTCATCGTCAATAAGAAGGTCAGAGGGATATGGTAAACCTGAAGTGAAGCATCGGAATCTATAATTAGTGTCTCAGTAATTGTTCAAAACATAGACAGTAAGAAGAGTCAGTTTTCTTTTACTTAAGTCGGCATTGTGCCTTTTGTATTTAATTCCGATGCAATTTCTGTACTTCATCGTCAATAAGAAGGTCAGAGGGAAACAGTAAAGCTGAAGTGAAGCATCGGAATCTATTACTAGTGTCACAGGAATGGTCCAAACCATAATCAGTAAGAAGAGTCAGTTTTCTTGAACTTAATTCGGCATTGTGCATTTTGTATTTAATTCCCATGCAATTTCTGTGTTTCATCGTCAATAAGAAGGTCAGAGGGATACAGAAAACCTGACGTGAAACATCGGAATCTATAACTAGTGTCACAGGAATGGTTCAAATCATAGACAGTAAGAAGATTCAGTTTTCTTGTACTTAAATCGGCATTGCGCCTTTTGTATTTAATTCCGATGCAATTTGTGTGTTTCATCAATAATAAGAAGGTCAGAAGGATACAGTAAACCTGAAGTGAAGCATCGGAATCTATAACTAGTGTCTCAGGAATGGTTCAAAACATAGACAGTAAGAAGAGTCAGTTTTCCTGTACTTAAGTCGGCATTGTGCCATTTGTATTTAATTCCGATGCAATAGCTGTGTTTCATTGTCCATAAGAAGGTCAGAGGGATACAGTAAACCTGAAGTGAAGCATCGGAATCTATAACTAGTGTCACACGCATGGTTCAAAACATAGAATGTAAGAAGAGTCAGTTTTCGTGTACTTAAGTCGGCATTGTGCCTTTTGTAATTAACTCCGATGCAATTTCTGTGTTTCATCGGCAATAAGAAGGTCAGAGGGATACAGCAAACCTCAAGTGAAGCATCGGAATCTATAACTAGTGTCACAGGAATGGTTCAAACATAGACAGTAAGAAGAGTCAGTTTTCTTTTACTTAAGTCGGCATTGTGCCTTTTGAATTTAATGCCGATGCAATTTCTGTGTTTCATCGTCAATAAGAAGGTCAGAGAGATACAGTAAACCTGAAGTGAAGAATCGGAATCTATAACTAGTGTCACATGAATGGTTCAAAACATAGACAGTAAGAAGTGTGAGTTATCTTGTACTTAAGTCGGCATTGTGCCTTTTGTTTTTAATTCAGATGCTATTTCTGTGTTTCATCGTCAATAAGAAGGTCAGAGGGATACAGTAAACCTGAAGTGAAGCATCGGAATCTATAACTAGTGTCACAGGAATGGTTCAAAACATAGACAGTAAGAAGAGTCAGTTTTCTTGTATTTAAGTCGGCTTTGTGCCTTTTGTATATAATTCCGATGCAATTTCTGTGTTTCATCAATAACAAGAAGGTCAGAGGCATACAGTAAACCTGAAGTGAAGCATCGGAATCTATAACCAGTGTCACTGGAATGGTTCAAAACTTAGACAGTATGAAGAGTCAGTTTTCTTGTACTTAAGTCGGCATTGTGCGTTTTCCATTTACTTCCGATACAATTTCTGTGTTTCATCGTCAAAAAGAAGGTCAGAGGTATACAGTAAACCTGAAGTGAAGCATCGGAATCTATAACTAGTGTCACAGGAATGGTTCAAACATAGACAGTAAGAAGAGTCAGTTTTCTTGTACTTAAGTCTGCATTGTGCTTATTGTATTTAATTCAGATGCAATTTCTGTGTTTCATCGTCAATAAGAAGGTCCGAGGGATACAGTAAACCTGAAGTGAAGCATCGGAATCTATATCTAGTGTCACAGGAATGGTTCAAACAATAGAGAGTAAGAAGAGCCACTCTTCTTGTACTTGAGTCGGCATTGTGCCTTTTGTATTTAATTCCGATGCAATTTCTGGGTTTCAACGTCAATAAGAAGGTCAATGGGATACAATAAACTTGAAGTGAAGCATCGGAATCTATAACTAGTGTCACAGGAATGGTTCAAAACATAGACAGTCTGAAGAGTCAGTTCTCTTGTACTTAAGTGGGCATTGTGCTTTTGTATTTATTTCAGATGCTATTTCTGTGTTTCATCGTCAATAAGAAGGTCAGAGGGTTACAGTAAACCTGACGTGATGCATTGGAATCTATAACAGGTCTCACAGGAATGGTTCAAAACATAGACAGTAAGAAGAGCCAGTCTTCTTGTACTTGATTTGGCATTGTGCCCATGTATTTAATTCCGATGCAATTTCTGTGTTTCATCGTCAATAAGACGGTCAGAGGGATACAGTAAACCTGAAGTGAAGCACCGGAATCTATAACTAGTGTCACAGGAATGGTACAAAACATAGACAGTATGAAGAGTCAGTCTTCTTGTACTTAAGTCGCGATTGTGCCTTTTGTATTTAATTCCGATGCAATTTCTGTGTTTCATCGTCAATAAGAAGGACCAAGGGAGACAGTAAACATATAGTGAAGCATCGGAATCTAAAACTGGTCTCACAGGAAATGTTGAAATCATTGTCAGTATGAAGAGTCAGTCTTCTTGTTCTTAAGTAAGCATTGTGCCTTTTGTATTTAATTCTGATGCAATATCTGTGTTTCATCGTCAATTAGAAGGTTCAAGGTATACAGTAAACATATAGTGAAGCATCGGAATCTAAAACTGGTCTCACAGGAAATGTTCAAAACATAGTCAGTAAGAAGAGCTAGTCTTCTTGTACTTGAGTCGGCAATGTGCTTTTTGTATTTAATCCGATTCAACTTCTGTGTTTCATCGTCAATAAGAAGGTCAGAGGGATACAGTAAAGCTGAAGTGAAGCATCGGAATCCATTACTAGTGTCACAGGAATGGTTCAAACATAGACAGTAAGAAGAGTCAGTTTTCTTGTACTTAAGTCGGCATTGTGCCTTGTGTATGTTCAAAACATAGTCAGTAAGAAGAGCTAGTCTTCTTGTACTTTAATCGGCAATGTGCTTTTTGTATTTAATCCGATTCAACTTCTGTGTTTCATCGTCAATAAGAAGGTCAGAGGGATACAGTAAAGCTGAAGTGAAGCATCGGAATCTATTACTAGTGTCACAGGAATGGTTCAAAACATAGACAGTAAGAAGAGTCAGTTTTCTTGTATTTAAGTCGGCTTTGTGCCTTTTGTATATAATTCCGATGCAATTTCTGTGTTTCATCAATAACAAGAAGGTCAGAGGGATACAGTAAACCTGAAGTGAAGCATCGGAATCTATAACCAGTGTCACTGGAATGGTTCAAAACTTAGACAGTATGAAGAGTCAGTTTTCTTGTACTTAAGTCGGCATTGTGCGTTTTCCATTTGCTTCCGATACAATTTCTGTGTTTCATCGTCAAAAAGAAGGTCAGAGGTATACAGTAAACCTGAAGTGAAGCATCGGAATCTATAACTAGTGTCACAGGAATGGTTCAAACATAGACAGTAAGAAGAGTCAGTTTTCTTGTACTTAAGTCTGCATTGTGCTTATTGTATTTAATTCAGATGCAATTTCTGTGTTTCATCGTCAATAAGAAGGTCCGAGGGATACAGTAAACCTGAAGTGAAGCATCGGAATCTATATCTAGTGTCACAGGAATGGTTCAAACAATAGAGAGTAAGAAGAGCCACTCTTCTTGTACTTGAGTCGGCATTGTGCCTTTTGTATTTAATTCCGATGCAATTTCTGGGTTTCAACGTCAATAAGAAGGTCAGTGGGATACAATAAACTTGAAGTGAAGCATCGGAATCTATAACTAGTGTCACAGGAATGGTTCAAAACATAGACAGTCGGAAGAGTCAGTTCTCTTGTACTTAAGTGGGCATTGTGCTTTTGTATTTATTTCAGATGCTATTTCTGTGTTTCATCGTCAATAAGAAGGACAGAGGGTTACAGTAAACCTGACGTGATGCATTGGAATCTATAACAGGTCTCACAGGAATGGTTCAAAACATAGACAGTAAGAAGAGCCAGTCTTCTTGTACTTGATTTGGCATTGTGCCCATGTATTTAATTCCGATGCAATTTCTGTGTTTCATCGTCAATAAGACGGTCAGAGGGATACAGTAAACCTGAAGTGAAGCATCGCAATCTATAACTAGTGTCACAGGAATGGTACAAAACATAGACAGTATGAAGAGTCAGTCTTCTTGTACTTAAGTCGCGATTGTGCCTTTTGTATTTAATTCCGATGCAATATCTGTGTTTCATCGTGAATTAGAAGGTTCAAGGTATACAGTAAACATATAGTGAAGCATCGGAATCTAAAACTGGTCTCACAGGAAATGTTCAAAACATAGTCAGTAAGAAGAGCTAGTCTTCTTGTACTTGAGTCGGCAATGTGCTTTTTGTATTTAATCCGATTCAACTTCTGTGTTTCATCGTCAATAAGAAGGTCAGAGGGATACAGTAAAGCTGAAGTGAAGCATCGGAATCCATTACTAGTGTCACAGGAATGGTTCAAACACAGACAGTAAGAAGAGTCAGTTTTCTTGTACTTAAGTCGGCATTGTGCCTTTTGTATGTTCAAAACATAGTCAGTAAGAAGAGCTAGTCTTCTAGTACTTTAATCGGCAATGTGCTTTTTGTATTTAATCCGATTCAACTTCTGTGTTTCATCGTCAATAAGAAGGTCAGAGGGATACAGTAAAGCTGAAGTGAAGCATCGGAATCTATTACTAGTGTCACAGGAATGGTTCAAACATAGACAGTAAGAAGAGTCAGTTTTCTTGTACTTAAGTCGGCATTGTGCCTTTTGTATATAATTCCGATGCAATTCCTGTGTTTCATCAATAATAAGAAGGTCAGAGGGATACAGGAAACCTGAAGTGAAGCATGGGAATCTATAACTAGTGTCACAGGAATGGTTCAAAACTTAGACACTATGAAGAGTCAGCTTTCTTGTACTTAAGTCGGCATTGTGCCTTTTGCACATAATTCCGATACAATTTCTGTGTTTCATCGTCAATAAGAAGGTCAGAGGGATACAGTAAACCTGGAGTATAGCATCGGAATCTATAGCTAGTGTCACATGAATGGTTAAAGCATATACAGTAAGAAGAGTCAGTTTTCTTGTACTTAAGTCGGCATTGTGCCTTTTGTATATAATTCGGATGCAATATCTGTGTTTCATCGTCAACAACATGGTCAGAGGCATACAGTAAACCTGAAGTGAAGCATCGGAATCTATAACTACTGTCACAGGAATGGTTCAAGACATAGACAGTAAGAAGAGTCAGTTTTCTTGTACTTCAGTCTTTATTGTGCCTTTTGTATTTAATTCCGATGCAATTTCAGTGTTTCATCGTCAATAAGAAGGTCAGAGGGGTATAGTGAACCTGAAGTGAAGCATCGGAATCTATAACTAGTGTCACAGGAATTGTTCAAATCTTAGACAGTAAGAAGAGTAAGTTTTCTTGTACTTAAGTCGGCATGGTGCCTTTTGTATTTAATTCCGATGAAATTTCTGTATTTCTTCGTCAATGAGAAGGTAAGAGGGATACAGAAAAGCTGAAGTGAAGCATCGGAATCTATAAATAGAGTCACAGGAATGGTTCAAAGCATAGGCAGGAAGAAGAGTCAGTTTTCCTGTACTTAAGTCGGCATTGTGCATTTTGTATTTAATTCCGATGCAATTTCTGTGTTTCATCGTCAATAAGAAGGTCAGAGGGATACAGAAAACCTGAAGTGAAGCATCGGAATCTATAACTAGTGTCACAGGAGTGCTTCATAACATAGACAGTAAGAAGAGTCAGTTTTCTTGTACTTAAGTCGGCATTGTGCCTTTTGTATTTAATTCCGATGCAATTTCTGTGTCACATCGTCAATAAGAACGTCATAGGCATACCGTAAACCTGAAGTGAAGCATCGGAATCTATAGCTAGTGTCACAGGAATGGTTCAAAACATAGACAGTAAGAAGAGTCAGTTTTCTTGTACTTAAGTCGGCATTGTGCCTTTTGTATTTAATTCCGATGCAATTTCTGTGTTTCATCGTCAATAAGGTCAGAGGGATGCAGTGAACTTGAAGTGAAACATCGGAATCTATAACTAGTGGCACAGGAATGGTTCAAAACATAGACAATAAGAAGAGTCAGTTTTCTTTTACTTAGGTCGGCATTGTGCGTTTTGTATTTAATTCCGATGCAATTTCTGTACTTCATCGTCAATAAGAAGGTCAGAGGGAAACAGTAAAGCTGAAGTGAAGCATCGGAATCTATTACTAGTGTCACAGGAAAGGTCCAAAACATAATCAGTAAGAAGAGTCAGTTTTCTTGAACTTAATTCGGCATTGTGCATTTTGTATTTAATTCCCATGCAATTTCTGTGTTTCATCGTCAATAAGAAGGTCAGAGGGATACAGAAAACCTGACGTGAAGCATCGGAATCTATAACTAGTATCACAGGAGTGGTTCATAACATAGACAGTAAGAAGAGTCAGATTTCTTGTACTTAAGTCGGCATTGTGCCTTTTGTATTTAATTCCGATGCAATTTCTGTGTTACATCGTCAATAAGAAGGTCAGAGGCATACAGGAAACCTGAAGTGAAGCATCGGAATCTATAACTAGTGTCACAGGAATGGTTCAAATCATAGACAGTAAGAAGATTCAGTTTTCTTGTACTTAAGTCGGCATTGCGCCTTTTGTATTTAATTCCGATGCAATTTCTGTGTTTCATCAATAATAAGAAGGTCAGAGGGATACAGTAAACCTGAAGTGAAGCAGCGGAATCTATAACTAGTGTCTCAGGAATGGTTCAAAACTTGCACAGTATGAAGAGTCACTTTTCCTGTACTTAAGTCGGCATTGTGCCGATGCAATAGCTGTGTTTCATTGTCCATAAGAAGGTCAGAGGGATACAGTAAACCTGAAGAGAAGCATCGGGAACTATAACTAGTGTCACACGCATGGTTCAAAACATAGACTGTAAGAAGAGTCAGTTTTCGTGTACTTAAGTCGGCATTGTGCCCTTTGAAATTAACTCCGATGCAATTTCTGTGTTTCATCGGCAATAAGAAGGTCAGAGGGATACAGCAAACCTCAAGTGAAGCATCGGAATCTATAACTAGTGTCACAGGAATGGTTCAAACATAGACAGTAAGAAGAGTCAGTTTTCTTTTACTTAAGTCGGCATTGTGCCTTCTGAATTTAATGCCGATGCAATTTCTGTGTTTCATCGTCCATAAGAAGGTCAGAGAGATACATTAAACCTGAAGTGAAGCATCGGAATCTATAACTAGTGTCACATGAATGGTTCAAAACATAGACAGTAAGAAGAGTCAGTTATCTTGTACTTAAGTCGGCATTGTGCCTTTTGTTTTTAATTCCGATGCTATTTCTGTGTTTCATCGTCAATAAGAAGGTCAGAGGGATACAGTAAACCTGAAGTGAAGCATCGGAATCTACAACTAGTGTCACAGGAATGGTTCAATCATAGACAGTAAGAAGAGTCAGTTTTCTTGTATTTAAGTCGGCTTTGTGCCTTTTGTATATAATTCCGATGCAATTTCTGTGTTTCATCAATAATAACAAGGTCAGAGGGATACAGTAAAACTGAAGTGAAGCATCGGAATCTATAACCAGTGTCACTGGAATGGTTCAAAACTTAGACAGTATGAAGAGTCAGTTTTCTTGTACTTAAGTCGGCATTGTGCATTTTCCATTTACTTCCGATACAATTTCTGTGTTTCATCGTCAATAAGAAGGTCAGAGGTATACAGTAAACCTGAAGTGAAGCATCGGAATCTATAACTAGTGTCACAGGAACGGTTCAAACATAGACAGTAAGAAGAGTCAGTTTTCTTGTACTTAAGTCTGCATTGTGCTTATTGTATTTAATTCAGATGCAATTTCTGTGTTTCATCGTCAATAAGAAGGTCCGAGGGATACAGTAAACCTGAAGTGAAGAATCTGAATCTATATCTAGTGTCACAGGAATGGTTCAAAACATAGAGAGTAAGAAGAGCCACTCTTCTTGTACTTGAGTCGGCATTGTGCCTTTTGTATTTAATTCCAATGCAATTTCTGGGTTTCAACGTCAATAAGAAGGTCAGTGGGATACAATAAACTTGAAGTGAAGCATCGGAATCTATAACTAGTGTCACAGGAATGGTTCAAAACATAGACAGTCGGAAGATTCAGTTCTCTTGTACTTAAGTGCTCATTGTGCTTTTGTATGTATTTCAGATGCTATTTCTGTGTTTCATCGTCAATAAGAAGGTCAGAGGGTTACAGTAAACCTGAAGTGATGCATCGGAATCTATAACAGGTCTCACAGGAATGGTTCAAAACATAGACAGTAAGAAGAGCCAGTCTTCTTGTACTTGATTTGGCATTGTGCCTATGTATTTAATTCCGATGCAATTTCTGTGTTTCATCGTCAATAAGACGGTCAGAGGGATACAGTAAACCAGAAGTGAAGCATCGGAATCTATAACTAGTGTCACAGGAATGGTACAAAACATAGACAGTATGAAGAGTCAGTCTTCTTGTACTTAAGTCGCCATTGTGCCTTTTGTATTTAATTCCGATGCAATTTCTGTGTTTCATCGTCAATAAGAAGGACCAAGGGAGACAGTAAACATATAGTGAAGCATCGGAATCTAAAACTGGTCTCACAGGAAATGTTGAAATCATAGTCAGTAGGAAGAGTCAGTCTTCTTGTTCTTAAGTAAGCATTGTGCCTTTTGTATTTAATTCTGATGCAATATCTGTGTTTCATCGTCAACTAGAAGGTTCAAGGTATACAGTAAACATATAGTGAAGCATCGGAATCTAAAACTGGTCTCACAGGAAATGTTCAAAACATAGTCAGTAAGAAGAGCTAGTCTTCTTGAACTTGAGTCGGCAATGTGCTTTTTGTATTTAATCCAATTCAACTTCTGTGTTTCATCGTCAATAAGAAGGTCAGAGGGATACAGTAAAGCTGAAGTGAAGCAACGGAATCTATTACTAGTGTCACAGGAATGGTTCAAACATAGACAGTAAGAAGAGTCAGTTTACTTGTACTTAAGTCGGCATTGTGCCTTTTGTATATAATTCCGATGCAATTCCTGTGTTTCATGAATAATAAGAAGGTCAGAGGGATACAGGAAACCTGAAGTGAAGTATGGGAATCTATAACTAGTGTCACAGGAATGGTTCAAAACTTAGACAGTATGAAGAGTCAGCTTTCTTGTACTTAAGTCGGCATTGTCCCTTTTGCACATAATTCCGATACAATTTCTGTGTTTCATCGTCAATAAGAAGGTCAGAGGGATACAGTAAACCTGGAGTATAGCATTGGAATCTATAGCTAGTGTCACATGAATGGTTAAAGCATATACAGTAAGAAGAGTCAGTTTTCTTGTAATTAAGTCGGCATTGTGCCTTTTGTATATAATTCCGATGCAATTTCTGTGTTTCATCGTCAACAACATGGTCAGAATACAGTAAACCTGAAGTGAAGCATCGGAATCTATAACTACTGTCACAGGAATGGTTCAAGACATAGACAGTAAGAAGAGTCAGTTTTCTTGTACTTCAGTCTTTATTGTGCCTTTTGTATTTAATTCCGATGCTATTTCAGTGTTTCATCGTCAATAAGAAGGTCAGAGGGGTATAGTGAACCTGAAGTGAAGCATCGGAATCTATAACTAGAGTCACAGGAATGGTTCAAAGCATAGGCAGGAAGAAGAGTCAGTTTTCTTGTACTTAAGTCGGCATTGTGCATTTTGTATTTAATTCCGATGCAATTTCTGTGTTTCATCGTCAATAAGAAGGTCAGAGGGATACAGAAAACCTGAAGTGAAGCATCGGAATCTATAACTAGTGTCACAGGAGTGCTTCATAACATAGACAGTAAGAAGAGTCAGTTTTCTTGTACTTAAGTCGGCATTGAGCCTTTTGTATTTAATTCCGATGCAATTTCTGTGTTACATCGTCAATAAGAACGTCATAGGCATACAGTAAACCTGAAGTGAAGCATCGGAATCTATAACTAGTGTCACAGGAATGGTTCAAAGCATAGACAGTAAAAAGAGTCAGTTTTCTTGTACTTAAGTCGGCATTGTGCCTTTTGTATTTAATTCCGATGCAATTTCTGTGCTTCATCGTCAATAAGGTCAGAGGGATGCAGTGAACTTGAAGTGAAACATCGGAATCTATAACTAGTGGCACAGGAATGGTTCAAAACATAGACAATAAGAAGAGTCAGTTTTCTTGTACTTAAGTCGGCATTGTGCCTTTTGTATTTAATTCCGATGCAATTTCTGTGTTTCATCGTCAATAAGAAGGTCAGAGGGATACAGTAAACCTGAATTGTAGCATCGGAATCTATAACTAGTGTCACATGAATGGTTCAAAACATAGACAGTAAGAAGAGTTAGTTTTCTTCTACTTAAGTCAGCATTGTGCCTTTTGTATTTAATGCCTATGCAATTTCTGTGTTTCATCGTCAATAAGAAGGTCAGAGGGATACAGTAAACCTGAAGTAAAGCATCGGAATCTATAACTAGTGTCACAGGAATGGTTCAAAACATAGACAGTAAGAAGAGTCAGTTTTCTTGTACTTAAGTCGGCATTGTGCTTTTTGTATTTAATTCCGATGCAATTTCTGTGTTACATCGTCAATAAGAAGGTCAGAGGCATACAGTAAACCTGAAGTGGAGCATCAGGATCGATAATTAGTGTCACAGGAATGGTTCATAACATAGACAGTAAGATGAGTCAGTTTTCTTGTACTTAAGTCGGCATTGTGCCTTTTGTATTTAATTCCGATGCAATATCTGTGTTTATTCGTCAATAAGAAGGTCAGAAGGATACAGTAAACCTGAATTGAAGCATCGGAATCTATAACTTGTGTCACATGAATGGTTCAAAACATAGACAGTGAGAAGAGTCAGTTTTCTGGTACTTAAGTCAGCATTGTGCTTTTTGTATTTATTGCCGATGCAATTTCTGTGTTTCATCGTCAATAAAAAGGTCAGAGGGATACAGTAAACCTGAAGTGAAGCATCGGAATCTATAACTAGTGTAACAGGAATGGTTCAAAACATAGTCAGTAAGAAGAGTCAGATTGATTGTACTTAAGTCGGCATTGTGCTTTTTGTATTTAATTCCGATGCAATTTCTGTGTTTCATCGTCAATAAGAAGGTCAGAGGGATACAGTAAACCTGAAGTGAAGCATCGGAATCTATAACTAATGTCACAGGAAGGGGATAAAACATAGACAGTAAGAAGAGTCAGTTTTCTTGTTCTTAAGTCGGCATTGTGCTTTTAGTATTTAATTCCGATGCAATTTCTGTGTTACTTCGTCAATAAGAGGGTCAGAGGCATACAGTAAACCTGAAGTGAAGCATCGGAATCTATAACTAGTGTCACATGAATGGTTCAAAACATAGATAGTAGGAAGAGTCAGTTCTCTTGTACTTAAGTGGGCATTGTGCTTTTGTATTTAATTCCGATGCTATATCTGTGTTTCATCGTCAATAAGAAGGTCAGAGCGATACAGTAAACCTGAAGTGAAGCATCGGAATCTATAACTAGTGTCACAGGAATGGTTCAAAACATAGACAGTATGAAGAGTCAGTCTTCTTGTGCTTAAGTCGGCATTGTGCCTTTTGTATTTAATTCCGATGCAATTTCTGTGTTTCATCGTCAATAAGAAACACCAAGGGATACAGTAGACATATAGTGCAGCATCGGAATCTAAAACTGGTCTCACAGGAAATGTTCAAAACATAGTCAGTAAGAAGAGCGAGTCTTCTTGTACTTGAGTCGGCAATGTGCTTTTTGTATTTAATCCGATTCAACTTCTGTGTTTCATCGTCAATATGAAGGTCAGAGGGATATGGTAAACCTGAAGTGAAGCATCGGAATCTATAATTAGTGTCACAGGAATTGTTCAAAACATCGACAGTAAGAAGAGTCATATTTAATTCCTATGCAATTTCTGTACTTCATCGTCAATAAGAAGGTCAGAGGGATACAGTAAAGCTGAAGTGAAGCATCAGAATCCAATACTAGTGTCACAGGAATGGTTCAAAACATAGGCAGTAAGAAGAGTCAGTTTTCTTATACTTAATTCGGCATTGTGCATTTTGTATTTAATTCCCATGCAATTTCTGTGTTTCATCGTCAATAAGAAGGTCAGAGGGATACAGAAAACCTGACGTGAAGCATCGGAATCTATAACTAGTGTCACAGGAATGGTTCAAAGCATAGACAGTATGAAGAGTCAGTTTTCTTGTTTTTAAGTCGGCATTGTGCCTTTTGTATTTAATTCCGATGCAATTTCTGTGTTACATCGTCAATAAGAAGGTCAGAGGCATACAGTAAACCTGAAGTGAAGCATCGAAATCTATAACTAGTGTCACAGGAATGGTTCAAAACATAGACAGTAAGTAGATTCAGTTTTCTTGTACTTAAGTCGGCATTGCGCCTTTTGTATTTAATTCCGATGCAACTTCTGTGTTTCATCAATAATAAGAAGGTCAGAGGGATACAGTAAACCTGAAGTGAAGCATCGGAATCTATAACTAGTGTCTCAGGAATGGTTCAAAACTTAGACAGTATGAAGAGTCACTTTTCCTGTACTTAAGTCGGCATTGTGCCATTTGTATTTAATTCCGATGCAATAGCTGTGTTTCATTGTCCATAAGAAGGTCAGAGGAATACAGTAAACCTGAAGTGAAGCATCGGAGTCTATAACTAGTGTCACACGCATGGTACAAAACATAGACTGTAAGAAGAGTCAGTTTTCGTGTACTTAAGTCGGCATTGTGCCTTTTGTAATTACCTCCGATGCAATTTCTGTGTTTCATCGGCAATAAGAAGGTCAGAGGGGTACAGTAAACCTGAAGTGAAGCATCGGAATCTATAACTAGTGTCACAGGAATGGTTCAAACATAGACAGTAAGAAGAGTCAGTTTTCTTTTACTTAAGTCGGCATTGTGCCTTTTGAATTTAATGCCGATGCAATTTCTGTGTTTCATCGTCAATAAGAAGGTAAGAATGATACAGTAAACCTTAAGTGAAGCATCGGAATTTATAACTAGTGTCACAAGAATGGTTCAAACATAGGCAGTAAGAAGAGTCAGTTTTCTTGTACAGAAGACGGCATTGTGCCTTTTGTATTTAATTCCGATGCAATTTCTGTGTCTCATCGTCAATAAGAAGGTCAGAGGGATACAGTAGACCTGAAGTGAAGCATCGGAATCAATAACTAGTGTCACATGAATGGTTCAAAACATAGACAGTAAGAAGAGTCGGATATCTTGTACTTAAGTCGGCATTGTGCTTTTTGTTTTTAATTCCGATGCTATTTCTGTGTTTCATCGTCAATAAGAAGGTCAGAGGGATACAGTAAACCTGAAGTGAAGCATCTGAATCTATAACTAGTGTCACAGGAATGGTTCAAAACATAGACAGTAAGAAGAGTCAGTTTTCTTGTATTGAAGTCGTGTTAGTGCCTTTGGTATATAATTCCGATGCAATTTCTGTGTTTCATCAATAATAAGAAGGTCAGATTGATACAGTAAACCTGAAGTGAAGCATCGGAATCTATAACCATTGTCACAGGAATGGTTCAAAACTTAGACAGTATGAAGAGTCAGTTTTCTTGTACTTAAGTCGGCATGGTGCATTTTCCATTTACTTCCGATACAATTTCTGTGTTTCATCGTCAATAACAAGGTCAGAGGGATACAGTAAACCTGAAGTGAAGCATCGGAATCTATAACTAGTGTCACAGGAATGGTTCAAACATAGACAGTAAGTAGAGTCAGTTTTCTTGTTCTTAAGTCGGCATTGTGCCTTTTGTATTTAATTCCGATGCAATTTCTGTGTTTCATCGTCAACAAAAAATACCAAGGGGTACAGTAAACATATAGTGAAGCATCGGAATCTAAAACTGGTCTCACAGGAAATGTTCAAAACATAGTCAATAAGAAGAGCGAGTCTTCTTGTACTTGAGTCGGCAATGTGTTTTTTGTATTTAATCCGATTCAACTTCTGTGTTTCTTCGTCAATAAGAAGGTCAGAGGGATACAGTAAAGCTGAAGTGAAGCATCGGAATCTATTACTAGTGTCACAGGAATGGTTCAAAACATAGACAGCAAGAAGAGTCAGTTTTCTTGTACTTAAGTCAGCATTGTGCCTTTTGTATTTAATTCCGATGCAATTTCTGTGTTACATCGTCAATAAGAAGGTCAGAGGCATACAGTAAACCTGAAGTGAAGCATCGGAATCTATAACTAGTGTCACAGGAATGGTTCATAACATTGACAGTAAGAAGAGTCAGTTTTCTTGTACTTAAGTCGGCATTGTGCCTTTTGTATTTAATTCCGATGCAATTTCAGTGTTTCATCGTCAATATGAAGGTCAGAGGGATACAGTGAACCTGAAGTGAAGCATCGGAATCTATAACTAGTGTCACAGGAATGGTTCAAAAAATAGACAGTAAGAAGAGTCTGTTTTCTTGTACTTAAGTCGGCATTGTGCCTTTTCTATTGAATTCCGACGCAATTTCTGTGTTTCATCGTCAATTCGATGGTCAGAGGGATACAGTTAACCTGAAGTGAAGCATCGGAATCTATAACTAGTGTCACATGAATGGCTCAAAACATAGACAGTAAGAAGAGTCAGTCTTCTTGTACTTAAGTCGGCATTGTGCCTATTGTATTTAATTCCGATGAATTTTCTGCGTTTGATCGTCAATAAGAAGGTCAGAGGGATACAGTAAACCTGAAGTGAAGCATCGGAATCTATAACTAGTGTCACAGGAATGGTTCAAAACATAGACAGTATGAGGAGTCAATTTTCCTGTACTTAAGTCGGCATTGTGCCATTTGTATTTAATTCCGATGCAATAGCTGTGTTTCATTGTCCATAAGAAGGTCAGAGGGATACAGTAAATCTGAAGTGAAGCATCGGAATCTATAACTAGTGTCACACGCATGGTTCAAAACATGGACTGTAAGAAGAGTCAGTTTTCCCGTACTTATGTCGGCATTGTGCCTTTTGTAATTAACTCCGATGCAATATCTGTGTTTCATCGTCAATAAGAAGGTCAGAGGGATACAGTAAACCTTAAGTGAAGCATCGGAATTTATAACTAGATTCACATGAATGGTTCAAACATAGGCAGTAAGAAGAGTCAGTTTTCTTGTACAGAAGTCGGCATTGTGCCTTTTGTATTTAATTCCGATGCAATTTCTGTGTTTCATCGTCTATTAGAAGGTCAGAGGGATACAGTAAACCTGAAGTGAAGCATCGGAATCTATAATTAGTGTCACATAAATGGTTCAAATCATAGACAGTAAGAAGAGTCAGTTATCTTGTACTTAAGTGGGCATTGTGCTTTTTGTTTCTAATTCCGATGCTATTTCTGTGTTTCATCGTCAATAAGAAGGTCAGAGGGATACAGTAAACCTGAAGTGAAGCATCGGAATCTATAACTAGTGTCACAGGAATGGTTCAAAACATAGGCAGTAAGAAGAGTCAGTTTTCTTGTTTTTAAGTCGGCATTGTTCCTTTGTATTTAATTCCGATGCAATTTCTGTGTTACATCGTCAATAAGAAGGTCAGAGGCACACAGTAAACCTGAAGTGAAGCATCGAAATCTATAACTAGTGTCACAGGAATGGTTCAAAACATAGACAGTAAGAAGATTCAGTTTTCTTGTACTTAAGTCGGCATTGCGCCTTTTGTATTTAATTCCGATGCAATTTCTGTGTTTCATCAATAATAAGAAGTTCAGAGGGATACAGTAAGCCTGAAGTGAAGCATCGGAATCTATAACTAGTGTCTCAGGAATGGTTCAAAACTTAGACAGTATGAAGAGTCACTTTTCCTGTACTTAAGTCGGCATTGTGCCATTTGTATTTAATTCCGATGCAATAGCTGTGTTTCATTGTCCATAAGAAGGTCAGAGGAATACAGTAAACCTGAAGTGAAGCATCATAATCTATAACTAGTGTCACACGCATGGTTCAAAACATAGACTGTAAGAAGAGTCAGTTTTCGTGTACTTAAGTCGGCATTGTGCCCTTTGTAATTAACTCCGATGCAATTTCTGTGTTTCATCGGCAATAAGAAGGTCAGAGGGATACAGTAAACCTGAAGTGAAGCATCGGAATCTATAACTAGTGTCACAGGAATTGTTCAAAACATAGACAGTAAGAAGAGTCAGTTTTCTTGTACTTAAGTCGGCATTGTGCATTTTGTATTTAATTCCGATGCAATTTCTGTGTTTCGTCGTCAATAAGAAGGTCAGAGGGATACAGAAAACCTGAAGTGAAGCATCGGAATGTATAACTAGTGTCACAGGAATGGTTCAAAACATAGACAGTAAGAAGAGTCAGTTTTCTTGTACTTAAGTCGGCATTGTGCCTTTTGTATTTAATTCCGATGCAATTTCTGTGTTTCATCGTCAATAAGGTCAGAGGGATGCAGTGAACCTGAAGTGAAGCATCGGAATCTATAACTAGTGTCACAGGAATGGTTCAAGACATAGACAGTAAGATGAGTCAGTTTTCTTGTACGTAAGTCTTTATTGTGCCTTTTGTATTTAATTCCGATGCAATTTCAGTGTTTCATCGTCAATAAGAAAGTCAGAGGGATATAGTGAACCTGAAGTGAAGCATCGGAATCTATAACTAGTGTCACAGGAATGGTTCAAAACATAGACAGTAAGAAGAGTCAGTTTTCTTGTACGTAAGTCGGCATTGTGCCTTTTGTATTAAATCCGATGCAATTTCTGTGTTACATCGTCAATAAGAAGGTCAGAGGCATACAGTAAACCTGAAGTGAAGCATCGGAAACTATAACTAGTGTCACATGAATGGTTCAAAACATAGACAGTAAGAAGAGTCAGTTTTCTTGTACTTAAGGCAGCATTGTGCCTTTTGTATTTAATGCCGATGCAATTTCTGTGTTTCATCATCAATAAGAAGGTCAGAGGGATACAGTAAACCTGAAGTGAAGCATCGGAATCTTTAACTAGTGTCACAGGAATGGTTCAAAACATAGACAGTAAGAAGAGTCAGTTTTCTTGTACTTAAGCCGGCATTGTGCTTTTTGTATTTAATTCCGATGTAATTTATGTGTTACATCGTCAATAAGAAGGTCAGAGGCATACAGTAGACCTGAAGTGAAGCATTGGAGTCTATAACTAGTGTCACAGGAATGGTTCAAGACATAGACAGTAAGAAGAGTCAGTTTTCTTGTACTTAAGTCTTTATTGTGCCTTTTGTATTTAATTCCAATGCAATTTCTGTGTTTCATCGTCAATAAGAAGGTCAGTGGGATATAGTGAACCTGAAGTGAAGCATCGGAATCTATAACTAGTGTCACAGGAATGGTTCAAAACATAGACAGTAAGAAGAGTCAGTTTTCTTGTAAGTAAGTCGGCATTGTGCCTTTTGTATTACATCCGATGCAATTTCTGTGTTTCATCGTCAATAAGAAGGTCAGAGGGATATGGTAAACCTGATGTGAAGCATCGGAATCTATAACTAGTGTCACAGGAATTGTTCAAATCATAGACAGTAAGAAGAGTCAGTTTTCTTGTACTTAAGTCGGCATTGTGCCTTTTGTATTTAATTCCGATGTAATTTCTGTATTTCATCGTCAATAAGAAGGTCAGAGGGATAAAGTAAAGCTGAAGTGAAGCATAGGAATCTATAACTAGTGTCATAGGAATGGTTCAAAACATAGGCAGTAAGAAGAGTCAGTTTTCTTGTACTTAAGTCGGCATTGTGCATTTTGTATTTAATTCCGATGCAATTTCTGTGTTTCATCGTCAATTAGAAGGTCAGAGGGATACAGAAAATCTGAAGTGAAGCATCGGAATCTATAACAAGTGTCACAGGAATGGTTCAAAACATAGACAGTAAGTAGATTCAGTTTTCTGGTACTTATGTCAGCATTGTGCCTTTTGTATTTAATGCCGATGCAATTTCTGTGTTTCATCGTCAATAAGAAGGTCAGAAGGATACAGTAAACCTGAAGTGAAGCATCGGAATCTGTAACTAGTGTCGCAGGAATGGTTCAAACATAGACAGTAAGAAGAGTCAGTTTTCTTATACTTAAGTCGGCATTGTGCCTTTTGCATTTAATTCCGATGCAATTTCTGTATTTCATCGTCAATAAGAAGATCAGAGGCATTCAGTAAACCTGAAGTGAAGCATCGGAATCTATAACTAGTGTCACAGGAACGGTTTGAAACATAGACAGTAAGAAGAGTCAGTTTTCTTGTACTTAAGTAGGCATTGTGCCATTTTGTATTTAATTCCGATGCAATTTCTGTGTTTCATCGTCAATTAGAAGGTCAGAGGGATACAGAAAATCAGAAGTGAAGCATTGGAATATATAACTAGTGTCACAGGAATGGTTCAAAACATAGACAGTAAGAAGAGTTAGTTTTCTGGTACTTATGTCAGCATTGTGCCTTTTGTATTTAATGCCGATGCAATTTCTGTGTTTCATCGTCAATACGAAGGTCAGAGGGATACAGTAAACCTGAAGTGAAGCATCGGAATCTATAACTAGTGTCACAGGAATGGTTCAAAACATAGACATTTTGAAGAGTCAGTCTTCTTGTGCTTAAGTCGGCATTGTGCCTTTTGTATTTAATTCCGATGCAATTTCTGTGTTTCATCGTCAATAAGAAACACCAAGGGATACAGTAGACATATAGTGCAGCATCGGAATCTAAACCTGGTCTCACAGGAAATGTTCAAAACATAGTCAGTAAGAAGAGCGAGTCTTCTTGTACTTGAGTCGGCAATGTGCTTTTTGTATTTAATCCGATTCAACTTCTGTGTTTCATCGTCAATAAGAAGGTCAGAGTGATATGGTAAACCTGAAGTGAAGCATCGGAATCTATAATTAGTGTCACAGGAATTGTTCAAAACATAGACAGTAAGAAGAGTCATATTTAATTCCTATGCAATTTCTGTACTTCATCGTCAATAAGAAGGTCAGAGGGATACAGTAAAGCTGAAGTGAAGCATCAGAATCCAATACTAGTGTCACAGGAATGGTTCAAAGCATAGACAGTATGAAGAGTCAGTTTTCTTGTTTTTAAGTCTGCATTGTGCCTTTTGTATTTAATTCCGATGCAATTTCTGTGTTACATCGTCAATAAGTAGGTCAGAGGCATACAGTAAACCTGAAGTGAAGCATCGAAATCTATAACTAGTGTCACAGGAATGGTTCAAAACATAGACAGTAAGTAGATTCAGTTTTCTTGTACTTAAGTCGGCATTGCGCCTTTTGTATTTAATTCCGATGCAATTTCTGTGTTTCATCAATAATAAGAAGGTCAGAGGGATACAGTAAAACTGAAGTGAAGCATCGGAATCTATAACTAGTGTCTCAGGAATGGTTCAAAACTTAGACAGTATGAAGAGTCACTTTTCCTGTACTTAAGTCGGCATTGTGCCATTTGTATTTAATTCCGATGCAATAGCTGTGTTTCATTGTCCATAAGAAGGTCAGAGGAATACAGTAAACCTGAAGTGAAGCATCGGAGTCTATAACTAGTGTCACACGCATGGTACAAAACATAGACTGTAAGAAGAGTCAGTTTTCGTGTACTTAAGTCGGCATTGTGCCTTTTGTAATTACCTCCGATGCAATTTCTGTGTTTCATCGGCAATAAGAAGGTCAGAGGGGTACAGTAAACCTGAAGTGAAGCATCGGAATCTCTAACTAGTGTCACAGGAATGGTTCAAACATAGACAGTAAGAAGAGTCAGTTTTCTTTTACTTAAGCCGGCATTGTGCCTTTTGAATTTAATGCCGATGCAATTTCTGTGTTTCATCGTCAATAAGAAGGTAAGAATGATACAGTAAACCTTAAGTGAAGCATCGGAATTTATAACTAGTGTCACAAGAATGGTTCAAACATAGGCAGTAAGAAGAGTCAGTTTTCTTGTACAGAAGACGGCATTGTGCCTTTTGTATTTAATTCCGATGCAATTTCTGTGTCTCATCGTCAATAAGAAGGTCAGAGGGATACAGTAGACCTGAAGTGAAGCATCGGAATCAATAACTAGTGTCACATGAATGGTTCAAAACATAGACAGTAAGAAGAGTCGGATATCTTGTACTTAAGTCGGCATTATGCTTTTTGTTTTTAATTCCGATGCTATTTCTGTGTTTCATCGTCAATAAGAAGGTCAGAGGGATACAGTAAACCTGAAGTGAAGCATCTGAATCTATAACTAGTGTCACAGGAATGGTTCAAAACATAGACAGTAAGAAGAGTCAGTTTTCTTGTATTGAGTTCGTCTTAGTGCCTTTTGTATATAATTCCGATGCAATTTCTGTGTTTCATCAATAATAAGAAGGTCAGATTGATACAGTAAACCTGAAGTGAAGCATCGGAATCTATAACCATTGTCACAGGAATGGTCCAAAACTTAGACAGTATGAAGAGTCAGTTTTCTTGTACTTAAGTCGGCATGGTGCATTTTCCATTTACTTCCGATACAATTTCTGTGTTTCATCGTCAATAACAAGGTCAGAGGGATACAGTAAACCTGAAGTGAAGCATCGGAATCTATAACTAGTGTCACAGGAATGGTTCAAACATAGACAGTAAGTAGAGTCAGTTTTCTTGTACTTAAGTCGGCATTGTGCCTTTTGTATTTAATTCCGATGCAATTTCTGTGTTTCATCGTCAATAAAAAATACCAAGGGGTACAGTAAACATATAGTGAAGCATCGGAATCTAAAACTGGTCTCACAGGAAATGTTCAAAACATAGTCAATAAGAAGAGCGAGTCTTCTTGTACTTGAGTCGGCAATGTGTTTTTTGTATTTAATCCGATTCAACTTCTGTGTTTCTTCGTCAATAAGAAGGTCAGAGGGATACAGTAAAGCTGAAGTGAAGCATCGGAATCTATTACTAGTGTCACAGGAATGGTTCAAAACATAGACAGCAAGAAGAGTCAGTTTTCTTGTACTTAAGTCAGCATTGTGCCTTTTGTATTTAATTCCGATGCAATTTCTGTGTTACATCGTCAATAAGAAGGTCAGAGGCATACAGTAAACCTGAAGTGAAGCATCGGAATCTATAACTAGTGTCACAGGAATGGTTCATAACATTGACAGTAAGAAGAGTCAGTTTTCTTGTACTTAAGTCGGCATTGTGCCTTTTGTATTTAATTCCGATGCAATTTCAGTGTTTCATCGTCAATACGAAGGTCAGAGGGATACAGTGAACCTGAAGTGAAGCATCGGAATCTATAACTAGTGTCACAGGAATGGTTCAAAAAATAGACAGTAAGAAGAGTCTGCTTTCTTGTACTTAAGTCGGCATTGTGCCTTTTCTATTGAATTCCGACGCAATTTCTGTGTTTCATCGTCAATTCGATGGTCAGAGGGATACAGTTAACCTGAAGTGAAGCATCGGAATCTATAACTAGTGTCACATGAATGGCTCAAATCATAGACAGTAAGAAGAGTCAGTCTTCTTGTACTTAAGTCGGCATTGTGCCTATTGTATTTAATTCCGATGAATTTTCTGCGTTTGATCGTCAATAAGAAGGTCAGAGGGATACAGTAAACCTGAAGTGAAGCATCGGAATCTATAACTAGTGTCACAGGAATGGTTCAAAACATAGGCAGTAAGAAGAGTCAGTTTTCTTGTTTTTAAGTCGGCATTGTTCCTTTTGTATTTAATTCCGATGCAATTTCTGTGTTACATCGTCAATAAGAAGGTCAGAGGCACACAGTAAACCTGAAGTGAAGCATCTAAATCTATAACTAGTGTCACAGGAATGGTTCAAAACATAGACAGTAAGAAGATTCAGTTTTCTTGTACTTAAGTCGGCATTGCGCCTTTTGTATTTAATTCCGATGCAATTTCTGTGTTTCATCAATAATAAGAAGTTCAGAGGGATACAGTAAGCCTGAAGTGAAGCATCGGAATCTATAACTAGTGTCTCAGGAATGGTTCAAAACTTAGACAGTATGAAGAGTCACTTTTCCTGTACTTAAGTCGGCATTGTGCCATTTGTATTTAATTCCGATGCAATAGCTGTGTTTCATTGTCCATAAGAAGGTCAGAGGAATACAGTAAACCTGAAGTGAAGCATCGGAATCTATAACTAGTGTCACACGCATGGTTCAAAACATAGACTGTAAGAAGAGTCAGTTTTCGTGTACTTAAGTCGGCATTGTGCCTTTTGTAATTAACTCCGATGCAATTTCTGTGTTTCATCGGCAATAAGAAGGTCAGAGGGATACAGTAAACCTGAAGTGAAGCATCGGAATCTATAACTAGTGTCACAGGAATTGTTCTAAACATAGACAGTAAGAAGAGTCAGTTTTCTTGTACTTAAGTCGGCATTGTGCATTTTGTATTTAATTCCGATGCAATTTCTGTGTTTCGTCGTCAATAAGAAGGTCAGAGGGATACAGAAAACCTGAAGTGAAGCATCGGAATGTACAACTAGTGTCACAGGAATGGTTCAAATCATAGACAGTAAGAAGAGTCAGTTTTCTTGTACTTAAGTCGGCATTGTGCCTTTTGTATTTAATTCCGATGCAATTTCTGTGTTTCATCGTCAATAAGGTCAGAGGGATGCAGTGAACCTGAAGTGAAGCATCGGAATCTATAACTAGTGTCACAGGAATGGTTCAAAACATAGACAGTAAGAAGAGTCAGTTTTCTTGTACGTAAGTCGGCATTGTGCCTTTTGTATTAAATCCGATGCAATTTCTGTGTTACATCGTCAATAAGAAGGTCAGAGGCATACAGTAAACCTGAAGTGAAGCATCGGAATCTATAACTAGTGTCACATGAATGGTTCAAGACATAGACAGTAAGAAGAGCCAGTTTTCTTGTACTTAAGTCAGCATTGTGCCTTTTGTATTTAATGCCGATGCAATTTCTGTGTTTCATCGTCAATAAGAAGGTCAGAGGGATACAGTAAACCTGAAGTGAAGCATCGGAATCTATAACTAGTGTCACAGGAATGGTTCAAAACATAGACAGTAAGAAGAGTCAGTTTTCTTGTACTTAAGCCGGCATTGTGCTTTTTGTATTTAATTCCGATGTAATTTATGTGTTACATCGTCAATAAGAAGGTCAGAGGCATACAGTAGACCTGAAGTGAAGCATTGGAGTCTATAACTAGTGTCACAGGAATGGTTCAAGACATAGACAGTAAGAAGAGTCAGTTTTCTTGTACTTAAGTCTTTATTGTGCCTTTTGTATTTAATTCCGATGCAATTTCTGTGTTTCATCGTCAATAAGAAGGTCAGTGGGTATATAGTGTACCTGAAGTGAAGCATCGGAATCTATAACTAGTGTCACAGGAATGGTTCAAAACATAGACAGTAAGAAGAGTCAGTTTTCTTGTACGTAAGTCGGCATTGTGCCTTTTGTATTAAATCCGATGCAATTTCTGTGTTTCATCGTCAATAAGAAGGTCAGAGGGATATGGTAAACCTGATGTGAAGCATCGGAATCTATAACTAGTGTCACAGGAATTGTTCAAATCATAGACAGTAAGAAGAGTCAGTTTTCTTGTACTTAAGTCGGCATTGTGCCTTTTGTATTTAATTCCGATGTAATTTCTGTATTTCATCGTCAATAAGAAGGTCAGAGGGATAAAGTAAAGCTGAAGTGAAGCATCGGAATCTATAACTAGTGTCACAGGAATGGTTCAAAGCATAGGCAGTAAGAAGAGTCAGTTTTCTTGTACTTAAGTCGGCATTGTGCATTTTGTATTTAATTCCGATGCAATTTCTGTGTTTCATCGTCAATTAGAAGGTCAGAGGGATACAGAAAATCTGAAGTGAAGCATCGGAATCTATAACAAGTGTCACAGGAATGGTTCAAAACATAGACAGTAAGAAGAGTCAGTTTTCTGGTACTTATGTCAGCATTGTGCCTTTTGTATTTAATGCCGATGCAATTTCTGTGTTTCATCGTCAATAAGAAGGTCAGAGGGATACAGTAAACCTGAAGTGAAGCATCGGAATCTACAACTAGTGTCACAGGAATGGTTCAAAACATAGACAGTAAGAAGAGTCTGTTTTCTTGTACCTAAATCGGCATTGTGCCTTTTGTATTTAATTCCGATGCAATTTCTGTGTTTCATCGACAATAAGAAGGTCAGAGGGATACAGTTAACCTGAAGTGAAGCATTGGAATCTATAACTAGTGTCACATGAATGGTTCGAAACATAGACAGTAAGAACAGTCAGTTTTCTTGTACTTAAGTCAGTATTGTGCCTTTTGTATTTAATGCCGATGCAATTTCTGTGTTTCATCGTCAATAAGAAGGTCAGAGGGATACAGTAAACCTGAAGTGAAGCATCGGAATCTATAACTAGTATCACAGGAATGGTTCAAAACATAGACAGTAAGAAGAGTCTGTTTTCTTGTACCTAAATCGGCATTGTGCCTTTTGTATTTCATTCCGATGCAATTTCTGTGTTTCATCGTCAATAAGAAGGTCAGAGGGATACAGTAAACCTGAAGTGAAGCATCGGAATATATAACTAGTGTCGCAGGAATGGTTCAAAACATAGACAGTAATAAGAGTCAGTTTTCTTGTACTTGAGTCGGCATTGTGCCTTTTGTATTTAATTCCGATGCAATTTCTGTGTTTCATCGTCAATAAGAAGGACCAAGGGATACCGTAAACATATAGTGAAGCATCGGAATCTAAAACTGGTCTCACAGGAAATGTTCAAATCATAGTCAGTAGGAAGAGTCAGTCTTCTTCTTCTTAAGTAAGCATTGTGCCTTTAGTATTTGATTCCGATGCAATTTCTGTACTTCATCGTCAATAAGAAGGTCAGAGGGATGCAGTTAAGCAGAAGTGAAGCATCGGAATCTATTACTAGTGTCACAGGAATGGTTCAAAACATAGGCAGTAAGAAAAGTCAGTTTTCTTGTGCTTAAGTCGGCATTGTGCATTTTGTATTTAATTCCCATGCAATTTCTGTGTTTCATCGCCAATAAGAAGGTCAGAGGGATACAGTAATTCTGTAGTGAAGCATCGGAATCTATAACTAGTGTCACAGGAATGGTTCAAAACATAGACAGTAAGAAGAGTCAGTTTTCTTGTACTTAAGACGGCATTGTGCCTTTTGCAGGTAATTCCGATGCAAATTCTGTGTTTCATCGTCAATAAGAAGATCATAGCCATACAGTAAACCTGAAGTGAAGCATCGGAATCTATAACTAGTGTCACAGGTATGGTTCAAAACATAGACAGTAAGAAGAGTCAGTTTTCTTGTACTAAAGTCGGCATTGTGCCTTTTGTATTTAATTCCGATACAATTTCTGTGTTTTATCGTCAATAAGAAGGTCAGAGGGACACAGTAAACCGGATGTGAAGCATCGGAATCTATAACTAGTGTCACAGGAATGGTTCAAAACATAGACAGTAAGAAGAGTCAGTTTTCTTGTACAAAACTCGGCATTGTGCCTTTTGTATTTAATTCCGATACAATTTCTGTGTTTCATCGTCAATAAGAAGGTTAGTGGTATACAGTAAACCCGAAGTGAAGCATCGGAATCTATAACTAGTGTCACAGGAATGGTTCAAAACATAGCCAGTAGGAAGAGTCAGTTCTCTTGTACTTAAGTGTTCATTGTGCTTTTGTATTTAATTCCGATGCTATTTCTGTGTTTCATCGTCAATAAGAAGGTCAGAGGGATACAGTAAACCTGAAGTGAAGCATTGGAATCTATAACTAGTCTCACAGGAATGGTTCAAAACGTAGACAGTAAGAAGAGCCAGACTTCTTGTACTTGATTCCGCATTGTCCTTATGTATTTAATTCCGATGCAATTTCTGTGTTTCATCGTCAATAAGACGGTCAGAGGGATACAGTAAACCTGAAGTGAAGCATCGGAATCTATAACTAGTGTCACAGGAATGGTTCAAAACATAGACAGTATGAAGGGTCAGTCTTCTTGTACTTAAGTCGGCATTGTGCCTTTTGTATTTAATTCCGATGCAATTTCTGTGTTTCATCGTCAATAAGAAGGTCAGAGGGATACAGTAAACCTGTAGTGAAGGATCGGAATCTATAACTAGTGTCACAGGAATGGTTCTAAACATAGACCGTAAGAAGAGTCAGTTTTCTTGTACTTTATTCGGCATTGTGCCTTTTGTATTTAATTCCGACATAATTTCTGTGTTTCATCGTCAATAAGAAGGTCAGAGCGATACAGTAAACATGAAGTGAAGCATCGAAATCGATAACTTATGTCACAGGAATGGTTCAAAACATAGACAGGAAGAAGAGTCAGATATGTTGTACTTAAGACGTCATTGTGCCTTTTGTATTTAATTCGGATGCAATTTCTGTGTTTCTTCGTCAATAAGAAGGTCAGAGGGATACAGTAAACCTGAAGTAAAGCATCGAAGTCTATAACTAGTGTCACAGGAATGGTTCAACAAAGACAGTAAGAAGAGTCAGTTTTCTTGTACTTAAGTCGGCATTTTGCCTTTTGTATATAATTCCGCTGCATATTCTGTGTTTCATCGTCAATAAGAAAGTCAGAGGGATACAGTAAACCTGAAGTGAAGCATCGGAATGTGTAACTAGTGTCATAGGAATGGTTCAAATTATAGACAGTAAGAAGAGTCAGTTTTCTTGTACTAAAGTCGGCATTGTGCCTTTTCGATTTAATTCCGATGCTATTTCTGTGTTTCGTCGTCAATAAGAAGATCCAAGGGATACAGTAAACCTGAAGTGAAGCATCGGAATCTAAAACCGGTCTCACAGGAAAGTTTCAGAACATAGACAGTAAGAAGAGCTAGTCTTCTTGTACTTGAGTCGGCATTGTGCCTTTTGTATTTAATTCCGATGCAATTTCTGTGTTTCATCGTCAATAAGAAGGTCAGAGGGATACAGTGTCCCTGAAGTGAACCATCGGAATCTATAACTAGTGTCACAGGAATGGTTCAAACACAGACAGTCAGAAGAGTCAGTTTTCTTGTACTTAAGTCCGCATTGTGCCTTTTCTATTTAATTCCGATGCAATTTCTGTGTTTCATCGTCAATAAGAAGGACCAAGGGATACAGTAAACATATAGTGAAGCATCGGAATCTAAAACTGGTCTCACAGGAAATGTTGAAATCATAGTCAGTAGGAAGAGTCAGTCTTCTTGTACTTAGGTCGGCATTGTGCCTTTTGTATTTAATGCCGATGCAATTTCTGTGTTTCATCGTCAATACGAAGGTCAGAGGGATACAGTAAACCTGAAGTGAAGCATCGGAATCTATAACTAGTGTCACAGGAATGGTTCAAAACATAGACAGTAAGAAGAGTCTGTTTTCTTGTTCCTAAATCGGCATTGTGCCTTTTGTATTTAATTCCGATGCAATTTCTGTGTTTCATCGTCAATAAGAAGGTCAGAGGGATACAGTAAACCTGAAGTGAAGCATCGGAATCTATAACTAGTGTCGCAGGAATGGTTCAAAACATAGACAGTAAGAAGAGTCAGTTTTCTTGTACATGAGTCGGCATTGTGCCTTTTGAATTTAATTCCGATGCAATTTCTGTGTTTCATCGTCAATAAGACGGTCAGAGGGATACAGTAAACCTGAAGTGAAGCATCGGAATCTATAACTAATGTCACAGGAGTGGTTCAAAACATAGACAGTATGAAGAGTCAGTCTTCTTGTACTTAAGTCGGCATTGTGCCTTTTGTATTTAATTCCAATGCAATTTCTGTGTTTCATCCTCAATAAGAAGGACCAAGGGATGCAGTAAACATATAGTGAAGCATCGGAATCTAAAACTGGTCTCACAGGAAATGTTCAAATCATAGTCAGTAGGAAGAGTCAGTCTTCTTGTTCTTAAGTCAGCATTGTGCCTTTTGTATTTGATTCCGATGCAATTTCTGTACTTCATCGTCAATAAGAAGGTCAGAGGGATGCAGTTAAGCAGAAGTGAAGCATCGGAATCTATTACTAGTGTCACAGGAATGGTTCAAAACATAGGCAGTAAGAAAAGTCAGTTTTCTTGTGCCTAAGTCGGCATTGTGCATTTTGTATTTAATTCCCACGCAATTTCTGTGTTTCATCGTCTATAAGAATGTCAGTGGGATACAGAAAACCTGACGTGAAGCATCGGAATCTATAACTAGTGTCACAGGAATGGTTCAAACATAGACAGTAAGAAGAGTCAGTATTCTTGTACTTAAGTCGGCATTGTGCCTTTTGTATTTAATTCTGATGCAATTTCTGTGTTACATCGTCAATAAGAAGGTCGGAGGCATACAGTAAACATGAAGTGAAGCATCGGAATCTATAACTAGTGTCACAGGAGTGGTTCAAAACATAGACAGTAAGAAGAGACAGTTTTCTTGTACTTAAGTCGGCATTGTGCTTTTTGTATTTAATTCCGATGCAATTTCTGTGTTACATCGTCAACAAGAAGGTCAGAGGCATACAGTAAACCTGAAGTAAAGCATCGGAATCTATAAGTAGTGTCACAGGAATGGTTCATAACATAGACAGTAAGACGAGTCAGTATTCTTGTAGTTAAGTCAGCATTGTGCCTTTTGTATTTAATTCCGATGCAAATTCAGTGTTTCATCGTCAATAAGAAGATCATAGCCATACAGTAAACCTGAAGTGAAGCATCGGAATCTATAACTAGTGTCACAGGAATGGACCGAAACATGGACAGTAAAAAGAGTCAGTCTTCTTGTACTTAAGTAGGCATTGTGCCTTTTGTATTTAATTCCGATGCAATTTCTGTGTTTCATCATCAATAAGAAGGTCAGAGGGATACAGTAACCCTAAAGTGAAGCATCGGAAACTATAGGTAGTGTCACAGGAATGGTTCAAAACATAGACAGCAAGAAGATTCAGTTTTCTTGTACTTAAGTCGGCATTGTGCCTTTTCTATTCAATACCGATGCAATTTCTGTGTTTCATCGTCAATAAGCAGGCCAGAGGGATACAGTAAACCTCAAGTGAAGCATCGGAATCTACAACTAGTATCACAGGAATGGTTCTAAACATAGACAGTAAGAAGAGTCAGTTTTCTTGTACTTAAGTCGGCATTGTGCCTTTTGAATTAAATTCCGATGCAATTTCTGTGTTTCATCGTCAATAAGAATGTCACAGGGATACAGTGAACCTGAAGTGAAGCATCGGAATCTATAACTAGTGTCACAGGTATGGTTCACAACGTAGACAGTAAGAAGAGTCAGTTTTCTATTACTTAAGTCGGCATTGTGCATTTTGCATTTCATCCCGATGCAATTTTTGTGTCTCTTCGTCAATAAGAAGGTCAGAGCGATACAGTGAACCAGAAGTGAAGCATCGGAATCTATAACTAGTGTCACAGGTATGGTTCAAAACATAGAGAGTAAGAAGAGTCAGTTTTCTTGTACAAAAGTCGGCATTGTGCCTTTTGTATTTAATTCCGATACAATTTCTGTGTTTTATCGTCAATAAGAAGGTCAGAGGGACACAGTAAACCGGATGTGAAGCATCGGAATCTATAACTAGTGTCACAGGAATGGCTCAAAACATAGACAGTAAGAAAAGTCAGTTTTCTTGTACTAAAGTCGGGATTGTGCCTTTTGTATTTAATTCCGATACTATTTCTGTGTTTCATCGTCAATAAGAAGGTTAGTGGGATACAGTAAACCCGAAGTGAAGCATCGGAATCTATGACTAGTGTCACAAGAATGGTTCAAAGCATAGACAGTAAGAAGAGTCAGTTTTCTTGTACAAAACTCGGCATTGTGCCTTTTGTATTTAATTCCGATACAATTTCTGTGTTTCATCGTCAATAAGAAGGTTACAGGGATACAGGAAACCTGAAGTGAAGCATCGGAACCTATAACTAGTGTCCCAGGAATGGTTCAAAACATAGACAGTAAGAAGTGTCAGTTCTCTTGTACTTAAGTTGGCATTGAGCCTATGTATTTAATTCCGATGAAATTTCTGTGTTTCATCGTCAATAAGACGGTCAGAGGGATACAGTAAACCTGAAGTGAAACATCGGAATCTATAACTAGTGTCACAGGAATGGTTCAAACATAGACAGTAAGAAGAGCCTGTCTTCATGTACTTGAGTTGGCATTGTGCCTTTTGTATTTAATTCCGATGCAATTTCTGTGTTTCATCGTCAATAAGAAGGTTAGTGGGATACAGTAAACCCGAAGTGAAGCATCGGAATCTATAACTAGTGTCACAGGAATGGTTCAAAACATAGCCAGTAGGAAGAGTCAGTTCTCTTGTACTTAAGTGGGCATTGTGCTTTTGTATTTAATTCCGATGCTATTTCTGTGTTTCATCGTCAATAAGAAGGTCAGAGGGATACAGTAAACCTGAAGTGAAGCATTGGAATCTATTACTAGTCTCACAGGAATGGTTCAAAACGTAGACAGTAAGAAGAGCCAGTCTTCTTGTACTTGATTCGGCATTGTCCTTATGTATTTAATTCCGATGCAATTTCTGTGTTTCATCGTCAATAAGACGGTCAGAGGGATACAGTAAACCTGTAGTGAAGCATCGAAATCGATAACTTATGTCACAGGAATGGTTCAAAACATAGACAGGAAGAAGAGTCAGATATGTTGTACTTAAGACGTCATTGTGCCTTTTGTATTTAATTCGGATGCAATTTCTGTGTTTCTTCGTCAATAAGAAGGTCAGAGGGATACAGTAAACCTGAAGTAAAGCATCGAAGTCTATAACTAGTGTCACAGGAATGGTTCAACAAAGACAGTAAGAAGAGTCAGTTTTCTTGTACTAATGTCGGCATTGTGCCTTTTCGATTTAATTCCGATGCTATTTCTGTGTTTCGTCGTCAATAACAAGATCCAAGGGATACAGTAAACCTGAAGTGAAGCATCGGAATCTAAAACCGGTCTCACAGGAAAGTTTCAGAACATAGGCAGTAAGAAGAGCTAGTCTTCTTGTACTTGAGTCGGCATTGTGCCTTTTGTATTTAATTCCGATGCAATTTCTGTGTTTCATCGTCAATACGAAGGTCAGAGGGATACAGTGTCCCTGAAGTGAACCATCGGAATCTATAGCTAGTGTCACAGGAATGGTTCAAACACAGACAGTCAGAAGAGTCAGTTTTCTTGTACTTAAGTCCGCATTGTGCCTTTTCTATTTAATTCCGATGCAATTTCTGTGTTTCATCGTCAATATGAAGGACCAAGGGATACAGTAAACATATAGTGAAGCATCGGAATCTAAAACTGGTCTCACAGGAAATGTTGAAATCATAGTCAGTAGGAAGAGTCAGTCTTCTTGTACTTAGGTCGGCAATGTGCTTATTGTATTTAATTCTGATGCAATTTCTGTGTTTCATCGTCAATAAGAAGGTCCAAGGGATACAGTAAAAGTATAGTGAAGCATCGGAATCCAAAACTGGTCTCACAGGAAATGTTTAAAACATAGTCAGCAAGAAGAGTCAGTCTTCTAGTACTTAAGTTGGTATTGTGCCTTTTGTATTTAATTCCGATGCAATTTCTGTGTTTCATCGTCAACAAGAAGGTCAGAGGGATACAGTACACCTGAAGTGAAGCATCGGAATCTATAACTAGTGTCACAGGAATGGTTCAAAACATAGACAGTTAGAAGAGTCAGTCTTCTTGTAATTAAGTCGGCATTGTGCCTCTTGTATTTCATTCCGATGCAATTTCTGTGTTTCATCGTCAACAAGAAGGTCAGAGGGATACAGTACACCTGAAGTGAAGCATCGGAATCTATAACTAGTGTCACAGGAATGGTTCAAAACATAGACAGTTAGAAGAGTCAGTCTTCTTGTAATTAAGTCGCCATTGTGCCTTTTGTGTTTAATTCCGATGCAACTTCCGTGTTTCGTCGTCAATAAGAAGGTCAGAGGGATACAGAAAACCTGAAGTGAAGCATCGGAATCTATAACTAGTGACACAGGAATGGTTTAAAATATAGACAGTAGGAAGAGTCAGTCTCCTTGTACTTAAGTCGGCATTATGCCTTTTCTATTTAATTCCGATGCAATTTCTGTGTTTTGTTGTCAATAAGACGGTCCAAGGGATGCAGTAATCATATAGTGAAGCATCGGAATCACAAACTGGTCACACGGGAAATGTTCAAATCATAGTCAGTAAGAAGAGTCAGTCTTCTTGTACTTAAGTTGGCATTGTGCCTTTTGTATTTAATTCCGATGCAATTTCTGTGTTTCATTTTCTATAAGAAGGTCAGAGGGATACAGTAAACCTGAAGTGAAGCATTGGAATCTATAACTAGTGTCACAGGTATGGTTCAAAACGTAGACTGTAAGAAGACTCAGTTTTCTTCTACATAATTCGGCATTGTGCATTTTGCATTTCATTCCGATGCAATTTTTGTGTCTCATCGTCAATAAGAAGGTCAGAGCGATACAGTGAACCAGAAGTGAAGCATCGGAATCTATAACTAGTGTCACAGGAATAGTTCAAAATATAAACAGTAAGAAGAGTCACGTTTCTTGTACTTAAGTCGGCATTGTGCCTTTTGTATTTAATTCCGATGCAATTTCTGTGTTTTATCGTCAATAAGAAGGTCAGAGGGATACAGTAAACCGGATGTGAAGCATCGGAATCTATAACTAGTGTCGCAGGAATGGTTCAAAACATAGACAGTAAGAAGAGTCAGTTTTCTTGTACTAAAGTCGGCATTGTGCCTTTTGTATTTAATTCCGATACAATTTCTGTGTTTCATAGTCAATAAGAAGGTCAGAGGGATATGGTAAACCTGATGTGAAGCATCGGAATCTATAACTAGTGTCACAGGAATTTTTCAAAACATAGACAGTAAGAAGAGTCAGTTTTCTTATACTTAAGTCGGCATTGTGCCTTTAGTATTTGATTCCGATGCCATTTCTGTACTTCATCGTCAATAAGAAGGTCAGAGGAATGCAGTTAAGCAGAGGTGAAGCATCGGAATCTATTACTAGTGTCACAGGAATGGTTCAAAACATAGGCAGTAAGAAAAGTCAGTTTTCTTGTACTTAAGTCGGCATTGTGCATTTTGTATTTAATTCCCATGCAATTTCTGTGTTTCATCGTCAATAAGAAGGTCAGTGGGATACAGAAAACCTGACGCGAAGCATCGGAATCTATTACTAGTGTCACAGGAATGGTTCAAAACATAGACTGTAAGAAGAGTCAGTATTCTTGTACTTAAGTCGGCATTGTGCCTTTTGTATTTAATTCTGATGCAATTTCTGTGTTACATCGTCAATAAGAAGGTCAGAGGCATACAGTAAACCTGAAGTTAAGCATCGGAATCGATAACTAGTGTCACAGGAATGGTTCAAAACATAGACAGTAAGAAGAGACAGTTTTCTTGAACTTAAGTCGGCATTGTGCTTTTTGTATTTAATTCCGACACAATTTCTGTGTTTCATCGTCAATTAGAAGGTCAGAGCGATACAGTAAACATGAAGTGAAGCGTCGGAATCGATAACTTATGTCACAGGAATGGTTCAAAACATAGACAGGAAGAAGAGTCAGATATGTTGTACTTAAGTCGTCATTGTGCCTTTTGTATTTAATTCGGATGCAATTTCTGTGTTTCATCGTCAATAAGGTCAGAGGGATACAGTAAACCTGAAGTAAAGCATCGAAGTCTATAACTAGTATCACAGGAATGGTTCAACAAAGACAGTAAGAAGAGTCAGTTTTCTTGTACTTAAGTCGGCATTGTGCCTTTTCGATTTAATTCCGATGCTATTTCTGTGTTTCGTCGTCAATAACAAGATCCAAGGGATACAGTAAACCTGAAGTGAAGCATCGGAATCTAAAACCGGTCTCACAGGAAAGTTTAAGAACATAGACAGTAAGAAGAGCTAGTCTTCTTGTACTTGAGTCGGCATTGTGCCTTTTGTATTTAATTCCGATGCAATTTCTGTGTTTCATCGTCAATAAGAAGGTCAGAGGGATACAGTATACCTGAAGTGAACCATCGGAATCTATAACTAGTGTCACAGGAATGGTTCAAACACAGACAGTCAGAAGAGTCAGTTTCCTTGTACTTAAGTCCGCATTGTGCCTTTTCTATTTAATTCCGATGCAATTTCTGTGTTTCATCGTCAATAAGAAGGACCAAGGGATACAGTAAACATATAGTGAAGCATCGGAATCTAAAACTGGTCTCACAGGAAATGTTGTGAATCATAGTCAGTAGGAAGAGTCAGTCTTCTTGTACTTAGGTCGGCATTGTGCCTTTTGTATTTAGTTCTGATGCAATTTCTGTGTTTCATCGTCAATAAGAAGGTCCAAGGGATACAGTAAATGTATAGTGAAGCATCGGAATCTAAAACTGGTCTCACAGGAAATGTTTAAATCATAGTCAGTAAGAAGAGTCAGTCTTCTAGTACTTAAGTTGGTATTGTGTGTTTTGTATTTAATTCCGATGCAATTTCTGTGTTTCATCGTCAATAAGAAGGTCCAAGGGATACAGTAAACATATAGTGAAGCATCAGAATCTAAAACTGTTCTCACAGGAAATGTTCAAAAGATAGTCAGTAAGAAGAGTCAGTCTTCTTGTACTTAAGTCGGCATTGTGCCATTTGTATTTAATTCCGATGTTTTTTCTGTGTTTCATCGTCAACAAGAAGGTCCAAGGGATACAGTAATCATATAGTGAAGCACCGGAATCTAAAACTGGTCTCACAGGAATGGTTCAAAACATAGACAGTAAGAAGAGTCAGCCTTCTTGTACTTAAGTCGGCATTCTGCGTTTTCTATTTAATTCCAATGCAACTTCTGTGTTTCGTCGTCAATAAGAAGGTCCAAGGGATACAGTAAACCTGAAGTGAAGCATAGTAATCTACAACTAGTGTCACAGGAATGGTTCAAAACATAGACAGTAAGAACAGTCAGTCTTCTTGTATTTCAGTCGGCATTGTGCCTTTTCTATTCAATTCCGAAGCAATTTCTGTGTTTCATCGTCAATAAGAATGTCAGAGGAATACAGTAAACCTGAAGTGAAGCATCGGAATCTATTACTAGTGTCACAGGAATGGTTAAAAACATAGACAGTAGGAAGAGTCAGTCTTCTTGTACTTAAGTCGGCATTGTGCCTTTTTTATTTAATTCCGATGCAATTTAATTGCTTCGTCGTCAATAAGAAGGTTCAAGGGATACAGTAAACCTGAAGTGAAGCATCGGAATCTATAACTAGTGTCACAGGAATGGTTCAACACATAGACAATAAGAAGGACCAGTCTTCTTGTACTTAAGTCGGCATTGTGCCTTTTGTATTTGATTCCGATGCAATTTCTTTGTTTCAGCGTCAATAAGAAGGTCACAGGGATACAATAAACCAGAACTGAAGCATCGGAATCTACAACTAGTGTCACAGGAATGGATCAAAACATAGACAGTAAGAAGAGTCAGTCTTCTTGTACTTAAGTCCGCATTGTGCCTTTTGTATTTAATTCCGATGCAATTTCTGTGTTTCATCGTCAATAAGAAGGTCAGAGGGATACAGTAAACCAGAAGTAAAGCATCGGAATCTATAACTAGTGTCACAGGAATGGTTCAAAACATAGACAGTAGGAAGAGTCAGGCATCTTGTACTTATGTCGGAATTGTGCCTTTTCTATTTAATTCCGATGCAATTTCTGTGTTTCGTCGTCAATACGAAAGTCCAAGGGATACAGTAAATGTGAAGCGAATCATAGGAATCTAGAACTAGTGTCACAGGAATTGTTCAAATCATAGACAGTAAGAAGACTCAGTCTTCTTGTACTTAAGTCGGCATTGTGCATTTTCTATTTAATTCCGATGCAATTTCTGTGTTTTATCGCCAATATGAAAGTCAGAGGAATACAGTAAACCTGAAGTGAAGCATCGGATTCTATAACCAGTGTCACAGGAATCGTTCAAAACATAGACAGTAAGAAGATTAAGTCTTGTTGTACTTAAGTCGGCATTATGTCTTTTGTATTTAATTCCGATGCAATTTCTGTGTTTCATCGTCAATAAGAAGGTCAGAGGGATACAGTAAACCTGAAATAAAGCATCGGAATCTATAACTAGTGTCACGGGTATGGTTCAAAACATAGACAGTAAGAAAAGTCAGTTTTCTTGTACTTAAGTCGGCATTGTGCTTTTTCTATTTAATTCCGATGCAATTTCTGTGTTTCATCGTCAATACGAAGGTCAGAGGGATACAGTTAACCTCAAGTGAAGTATCGGAATCTATAACTAGTGTCACAGGAATGGTTCAAAACATAGCCAGTAAGGAGAGCCAGTCTTCTTGTACTTGAGTCGGAATTGTGCCCATGTATTTAATTCCGATGATATTTCTGTGTTTCATCGTCAATAAGAAGGTCAGAAGGATACAGTAAACCTTAATTAAAGTATCGGTATCTGTAACTAGTGTCACAGGAATTGTTCAAATCATATACAGTAAGAAGAGCCAGTCCTCTTGTACTTGAGTCGGCATTGTGCCTTTTGCATTTAATACCGATGCAATTTCTGTGTTTCATCGTCAATACGAAGGTGAGAGAGATACAGTATACCTGAAGTGAAACATCGGAATCTATAACTAGTGTCACAGGAATGGTTAAAAACAAAGACAGTAAGAAGAGTCAGTTTGCTTGTACTTAAGTCAGCATTGTGCCTTATGTATTTAATTCCGATGCAATTTCTGTGTTTCATCGTCAATAAGAAGGTCCAAGGGATACAGTAAAGGTATAGTGAAGCATCGAAATCTAAAACTGTTCTCACAGGAAATGTTCAAAACATAGTCAGTAAGAAGAGTCAGTCTTCTTGTACTTAAGTTGGTATTGTGCCTTTTGTATTTAATTCCGATGCAATTTCTGTGTTTCATCGTCAATAAAAAGATAAGAGTGATACAGTAAACCTGAGGTGAAGAATCCCAAACTATAACTAGTGTCACAGGAATGGTTCAAAGCATAGACAGTAAGAAGAGTCAGTTTTCTTGTACTTAAGTCGGCAATGTGACTTTTATATTAAATACCGATACAATTTCCGTGTTTCATCGTCAATAAGAAGATCCAAGGGATACAATAAACACGAAGTGAAGCATCGGAATCTGTAACTAGTGTCACAGGAATGGTTCAAAACATAGACAGTGAGAAGAGTCAGTCTTCTTGTAATTAAGTCGCCATTGTGCCTTTTGTATTTAATTCCGATGCAACTTCCGTGTTTCGTCGTCAATAAGAAGGTCAGAGGGATACAGAAAACCTGAAGTGAAGCATCGGAATCTATAACTAGTGACACAGGAATGGTTTAAAATATAGACAGTAGGAAGAGTCAGTCTCCTTGTACTTAAGTCGGCATTATGCCTTTTCTATTTAATTCCGATGCAATTTCTGTGTTTTGTTGTCAATACGACGGTCCAAGGGATGCAGTAATCATATAGTGAAGCATCGGAATCAAAAACTGGTCACACGGGAAATGTTCAAATCATAGTCAGTAAGAAGAGTCAGTCTTCTTGTACTTAAGTCGGCATTGTGCCTTTTGTATTTAATTCCGATGCAATTTCTGTGTTTCATTTTCAATAAGAAGGTCAGAGGGATACAGTAAACCTGTAGTGAAGCATTGGAATCTATAACTAGTGTCACAGGTATGGTTCAAAACGTAGACTGTAAGAAGACTCAGTTTTCTTCTACATAAGTCGGCATTGTGCATTTTGCATTTCATTCCGATGCAATTTTTGTGTCTCATCGTCAATAAGAAGGTCAGAGCGATACTGTGAACCAGAAGTGAAGCATCGGAATCTATAACTAGTGTCACAGGAATAGTTCAAAATATAAACAGTAATATGAGTCACGTTTCTTGTACTTAAGTCGGCATTGTGCCTTTTGTATTTAATTCCGATGCAATTACTGTGTTTCATCGTCAATAAGAAGGTCAGAGGGATACAGTAAACCGGATGTGAAGCATCGGAATCTATAACTAGTGTCACAGGAATGGTTCAAAACATAGACAGTAAGAAGAGTCAGTTTTCTTGTACTTTATTCGGCATTGTGCCTTTTGTATTTAATTTCGACACAATTTCTGTGTTTCATCGTCAATAAGAAGGTCAGAGGGATACAGTAAACCTGTAGTGAAGCATCGGAATCTATAACTAGTGTCACAGGAATGGTTCTAAACATAGACAGGAAGAAGAGTCAGATATGTTGTACTTAAGTCGGCATTGTGCCTTTTGTATTTAATTCGGATGCAATTTCTGTGTTTCATCGTCAATAAGAAGGTCAGAGTGATACAGTAAACCTGGAGTAAAGCATCGAAGTCTATAACTAGTGTCAGAGGAATGGTTCAACAAAGACAGTAAGAAGAGTCAGTTTGCTTGTACTTAAGTCAGCATTGTGCCTTATGTATTTAATTCCGATGCAATTTCTGTGTTTCATCGTCAATAACAAGGTCCAAGTGTTACAGTAAACATAAAGTGAAGCATCGGAATCTAAAACTGGTCTCACAGGAAATGTTGAAATAATAGTCAGTAGGAAGAGTCAGTCTTCTTGTACTTAGGTCGGCATTGTGCCTTTTGTATTTGATTCTGATGCAATTTCTGTGTTTCATCGTCAATAAGAAGGTCCAAGGGATACAGTAAAGGTATAGTGAAGCATCGAAATCTAAAACTGTTCTCACAGGAAATGTTCAAAACATAGTCAGTAAGAAGAGTCAGTCTTCTTGTACTTAAGTTGGTATTGTGCCTTTTGTATTTAATTCCGATGCAATTTCTGTGTTTCATCGTCAATAAGAAGGTCAGAGTGATACAGTAAACCTGAGGTGAAGAATCGCAAACTATTACTAGTGTCACAGGAATGGTTCAAAACGTAGACAGTAAGAAGTGTCAGTTTTCTTGTACTTAAGTCGGCAATGTGACTTTTATATTTAATACCGATACAATTTCCGTGTTTCATCGTCCATAAGAAGGTCCAAGGGATACAATCAACACGAAGTGAAGCATCGGAATCTGTAACTAGTGTCACAGGAATGGTTCAAAACATAGACAGTAAGAAGAGTCTGTCTTCTTGTTCTTAAGTCGGCATTGTGCCTTTTGTATTTCATTCCGATGCAATTTCTGTGTTTCATCGTCAACAAGAAGGTCAGAGGGATACAGTACACCTGAAGTGAAGCATCGGAATCTATACTTAGTGACACAGGAATGGTTTAAAATATAGACAGTAGGAAGAGTCAGTCTCCTTGTACTTATGTCGGCATTATGCCTTTTCTATTTAATTCCGATGCAATTTCTGTGTTTTGTTGTCAATAAGGCGGTCCAAGGGATGCAGTAATCATATAGTGAAGCATCGGAATCAAAAAGTGGTCACACGGGAAATGTTCAAATCATAGTCAGTAAGAAGAGTCAGTCTTCTTGTACTTAAGTCGGCATTGTGCCTTTTGTATTTAATTCCGATGCAATTCCTGTGTTTCATCGTCAATAAGAAGGTCAGAGGGATACAGTAAACCTGAAGTGAAGCATTGGAATCTATTACTAGTGTCACAGGTATGGTTCAAAACGTAGACTGTAAGAAGACTCAGTTTTCTTCGACATAAGTCGGCATTGTGCACTTTGCATTTCATTCCGATGCAATTTTTGTGTCTCATCGTCAATAAGAAGGTCAGAGCGATACTGTGAACCAGAAGTGAAGCATCGGAATCTATAACTAGTGTCACAGGACTGGTTCAAAACATAGACAGTAAGAAGAGTCTGTCTTCTTGTACTTAAGTCGGCATTGTGCCTTTTGTATTTAATTCGGATGCAATTTCTGTGTTTCATCGTCAATAAGAAGGTCAGAGGGATACAGTAAACGTGAAGTAAAGCATCGAAGTCTATAACTAGTGTCAGATGAATGGTTCAACAAAGACAGTAAGAAGAGTCAGTTTTCTTGTACTTAAGTCGGCATTGTGCCTTTTCGATTTAATTCCGATGCAATTTCTCTGTTTCGTCGTCAATAACAAGATCCAAGGGTTACAGTAAACCTGAAGTGAAGCATCGGAATCTATAACTGGTGTGACAGGAATGGTTCAACCCATAGAGAGTAAGAAGAACCAGTCTTCTTGTACTTAAGTCGGCATTGTGCCTTTTCTATTTAATTCCGATGCAATTTCTGTGTTTCAGCGTCAATAAGAAGGTCACAGGGATACAATAAACCAGAACTGAAGCATCGGAATCTACAACTAGTGTCACAGGAATGGATCAAAACATAGACAGTAAGAAGAGTCAGTCTTCTTGTACTTAAGTCCGCATTGTGCCTTTTGTATTAAATTCCGATGCAATTTCTGTGTTTCATCGTCAATAAGAAGGTCAGAGGGATACAGTAAACCAGAAGTAAAGCATCGGAATCTATTACTAGTGTCACAGGAATGGTTCAAAACATAGACAGTAGAAAGAGTCAGGGTTCTTGTACTTATGTCGGCATTGAGCCTTTTCTATTTAATTCCGATGAAATTTCTGTGTTTCGTCGTCAATACGAAAGTCCAAGGGATACAGTAAATCTGAAGCGAATCATAGGAATCTAGAACTAGTGTCACAGGAATTGTTCAAATCATAGACAGTAAGAAGAGTCAGTCTTCTTGTACTTAAGTCTGCATTGTGCATTTTCTATTTAATTCCGATGCAATTTCTGTGTTTTATCGCAAATAAGAGTGTCAGAGGGATACAGTAAACCTGAAGTGAAGCATCGAATTCTATAACCAGTGTCACAGGAATGGTTCAAAACATAGACAGTAATAAGAGTCAGTCTTGTTGTACTTAAGTCGGCATTATGTCTTTTGTATTTAATTCCGATGCAATTTCTGTGTTTCATCGTCAATACGAAGGTCAGAGGGATACAGTTAACCTCAAGTGAAGCATCGCAATCTATAACTAGTTTCACAGGAATGGTTCAAAACATAGCCAGTAAGAAGAGCCAGTCTTCTTGTACTTGATTCGGAATTGTGCCTATGTATTTAATTCCGATGCCATTTCTGTGTTTCATCGTCAATAAGAAGGTCAGAGGGATACAGTAAACCTTAATTAAAGCATCGGTATTTATAACTAGTTTCACAGGAATTGTTGAAAACATAGACAGTAAGAAGAGCCAGTCTTCTTGTACTTGTGTCGGCATTGTGCCTTTTGTATTTAATACCGATACAATTTCTGTGTTTCATCGTCAATACGAAGGTGAGAGAGATACAGTATACCTGAAGTGAAACATCGGAATCTATAACTAGTGTCACAGGAATGGTTAAAAACAAAGACAGTAAGAAGAGTCAGTTTGCTTGTACTTAAGTCAGCATTGTGCCTTATGTATTTAATTCCGATGCAATTTCTGTGTTTCATCGTCAATAACAAGGTCCAAGTGTTACAGTAAACATAAAGTGAAGCATCGGAATCTAAAACTGGTCTCACAGGAAATGCTGAAATCATAGTCAGTAGGAAGAGTCAGTCTTCTTGTACTTAGGTCGGCATTGTGCCTTTTGTATTTGATTCTGATGCAATTTCTGTGTTTCATCGTCAATAAGAAGGTCCAAGGGATACAGTAAAGGTATAGTGAAGCATCGAAATCTAAAACTGTTCTCACAGGAAATGTTCAAAACATAGTCAGTAAGAAGAGTCAGTCTTCTTGTACTTAAGTTGGTATTGTGCCTTTTGTATTTAATTCCGATGCAATTTCTGTGTTTCATCGTCAATAAGAAGGTCAGAGTGATACAGTAAACCTGAGGTGAAGAATCGCAAACTATTACTAGTGTCACAGGAATGGTTCAAAACATAGACAGTAAGAAGAGTCAGTTTTCTTGTACTTAAGTCGGCAATGTGACTTTTATATTTAATACCGATACAATTTCCGTGTTTCATAGTCAATAAGAAGGTCCAAGGGATACAATAAACATGAAGTGAAGCATCGGAATCTGTAACTAGTGTCACAGGAATGGTTCAAAACATAGACAGTAAGAAGAGTCTGTCTTCTTGTTCTTAAGTCGGCATTGTGCCGTTTGTACTTCAATCCGATGCAATTTCTGTGTTTCATCGTCAACAAGAAGGTCAGAGGGATACAGTACACCTGAAGTGAAGCACCGGAATCTATAACTAGTGTCACAGGAATGGTTCAAAACATAGACAGTGAGAAGAGTCAGTCTTCTTGTAATTAAGTCGCCATTGTGCCTTTTGTATTTAATTCCGATGCAATTTCTGTGTTTCATCGTCTATAAGTAGATCAGAGTGATACAGTAAACCTGAGGTGAAGAATCGCAAACTATTACTAGTGTCACAGGAATGGATCAAAACATAGACAGTAAGAAGAGTCAGTTTTCTTGTACTTAAGTCGGCAATGTGACTTTTATATTTAATACCGATACAATTTCCGTGTTTCATCGTCAATAAGAAGGTCCAAGGGATACAATCAACACGAAGTGAAGCATCGGAATCTGTAACTAGTGTCACAGGAATGGTTCAAAACATAGACAGTAAGAAGAGTCTGTCTTCTTGTTCTTAAGTCGGCATTGTGCCTTTTGTATTTCATTCCGATGCAATTTCTGTGTTTCATCGTCAACAAGAAGGTCAGAGGGATACAGTACACCTGAAGTGAAGCACCGGAATCTATAACTAGTGTCACAGGAATGGTTCAAAGCATAGACAGTGAGAAGAGTCTGTCTTCTTGTTCTTAAGTCGGCATTATGCCTTTTCTATTTAATTCCGATGCAATTTCTGTGTTTTGTTGTCAATAAGACGGTCCAAGGGATGCAGTAATCATATAGTGAAGCATTGGAATCAAAAACTGGTCACACGGGAAATGTTCAAATCATAGTCAGTAAGAAGAGTCAGTCTTCTTGTACTTAAGTCGGCATTGTGCCTTTTGTATTTAATTCCGATGCAATTCCTGTGTTTCATCGTCAATAAGAAGGTCAGAGGGATACAGTAAAGCTGAAGTGAAGCATTGGAATCTATAACTAGTGTCACAGGTATGGTTCAAAACGTAGACTGTAAGAAGACTCAGTTTTCTTCGACATAAGTCGGCATTGTGCACTTTGCATTTCATTCCGATGCAATTTTTGTGTCTCATCGTCAATAAGAAGGTCAGAGCGATACAGTGAACCAGAAGTGAAGCATCGGAATCTATAACTAGTGTCACAGGAATGCTTCAAAACATAGACAGTAAGAAGAGTCTGTTTTCTTGTTCTTAAGTCGGCATTGTGACTTTTGTATTTAATTCCGATGCAATTTCTGTGTTTTATCGTCAATGAGAAGGTCAGAGGGATACAGATAACCGGATATGAAGCATCGGAATCTATAACAAGTGTCACAGGAATGGTAAAAATCATAGACAGTAAGAAGAGTCAGTTTTCTTGTACTAAAGTCGGCATGGTGCCTTTTGTATTTATTCCGATACAATTTCTGTGTTTCATCGTCAATAAGAAGGTCACAGCGATACAGTAAACCTGAAGTGAAGCATCGGAACCTGTAACTAGGGTCACAGGAATGGTTCATAACATAGACAGTAAGAAGAGTCAGTTCCCTTGTACTTAAGTTGGCATTGTGCCTATGTATTTAATTCCGATGAAATTTCTGTGCTTCATCGTCTATAAGACGGTCAGAGGTATACAGTAAACCTGAAGTGAAACATCGAAATCTATAACTAGTGTCACAGGAATGGTTCAAACATAGACAGTAAGAAGAGCCTGTCTTCATGTACTTAAGTCGGCAATAAGACTTTTATATTTAATACCGATACAATTTCCGTGTTTCATCGTCAATAAGAAGGTCCAAGGGATACAGTAATCACGAAGTGAAGCATCGGAATCTGTAACTAGTGTCGCAGGAATGGTTCAAAACATAGACAGTAAGAAGAGTCTCTCTTCTTGTTCTTAAGTCGGCATTGTGCCTTCTGTATTTCATTCCGATGCAATTTCTGTGTTTCATCGTCAACAAGAAGGTCAGAGGGATACAGTACACCTGAAGTGAAGCATCAGAATCTATAACTAGTGTCACAGGAATGGTTCAAAACATAGACAGTGAGAAGAGTCAGTCTTCTTGTAATTAAGTCGCCATTGTGCCTTTTGTATATAATTCCTATGCAACTTCCGTGATTATTCGTCAATAAGAAGGTCAGAGGGAAACAGTAAACCTGAAGTGAAGCATCGGAATCTATAACTAGTGTCACAAGAATGGTTCAAAACGTAGATAGTAGGAAGAGCCAGTTCTCTTGTACTTAAGTGGGCATTGTGCCGTTTGTATTTAATTCCGACACAATTTCTGTGTTTCATCGTCAATAAGAAGGTCAGAGCGATACAGTAAACCTGAAGTGAAGCATCGGAATCGATAACTAGTGTCACAGGAATGGTTCAAAACATAGACAGGAAGAAGAGTCAGATATGTTGTACTTAAGTCGGCATTGTGCCTTTTGTATTTAATTCCGATGCAATTTCTGTGTTTCATCGTCTATAAGAAGGTCAGAGGGATACAGTAAACCTGAAGTGAAGCATCGGAATGTGTAACTAGTGTCATAGGAATGGTTCAAATTATAGTCAGTACGAAGAGTCAGTTTTCTTGTACTTAAGTCGGCATTGTGCCTTTTTGATATAATTCCGATGCAATTTCTGTGTTTCGGCGTCAATAACAAGATCCAAGGGATACAATAAACCTGAAGTGAAGCATCGGAATCGAAAACCGGTCTCACAGGAAAGTTTCAGAACATAGACAGTAACAAGAGCCAGTCTTCTTGTACTTGAGTCGGCATTGTGCTTTTTGTATTTAATTCCGATGCAATTTCTGTGTTTCATCGTGAATAAGAAGGTCAGAGGGATACAGTATACCTGAAGTGATGCATCGGAATCTATAACTAGTGTCACAGGAATGGTTCAAAACATAGACAGTCAGAAGAGACAGTTTTCTTGTACTTATGTCCGCATTGTGCATTTTCTATTTAATTCCGATGCAATTTCTGTGTTTCATCGTCAATAAGAAGGACCAAGGGATACAGTAAACATATAGTGAAGCATCGGAATCTAAAACTGGTCTCACAGGAAATGTTCAAATCATAGTCAGTAAGAAGAGTAAGTCTTCTTGTACTTAAGTCGGCATTGTGCCTTTTGTATTTAATTCCGATGCAATTTCTGAGTTACATCGTCAATAAGAAGGTCCAAGGGATACAGCAAACCTGAAGTGAAGCATCGGAATCTATAACTAGTGTCACAGGAATGGTTCAAATCATAGACATTAAGAAGAGCCAGTCTTCTTGTACTTCAGTCGCCTTTGGGCCTAAGTATTTAATTCCGATGCAATTTCTGTGTTACATCGTCAATAAGAAAGTCAGGGGGATACAGTAAACCTGAAGTAAAGCATCGGAATCAATAACTAGTGTCGATGGAATGGTTCAAAACATAGACAGTAAGAAAAGTCAGTTATCTTGTACTTATGTCGGCATTGTGCTTTTTCTATTCAATTCCGATGCAATTTCTGTGTTTCATCGTCAATAAGAAGGTCAGAGGGATACAGTTAACCTGAAGTGAAGCATCGGAATCTATAACTAGTGTCACAGGAATGGTTCAATACATAGCCAGTAAGAAGCGCCAGTCTTCTTGTACTTGAGACGGAATTGTGCCTATGTATATAATTCCGATGCAATTTCTGTGTTTCATCGTCAATAAGAACGTCAGAGGGATACAGTTAACCTGAAGTGAAGCATCGGAATCTATAACTGATGTCACAGGAATGGTTCAATACATAGACAGTAAGAAGAGCCAGTCTTCTTGTACTTGAGTCGGCATTGTGCCTTTTGTATTTAATTCCGATGCAATTTCTGGGTTTAATCGTCAATACGAAGGTCAGAGAGATACAGTATACCTGAAGTGAAGCATCGGAATCTATAACTAGTGTCACAGGAATGGTTAAAAACATAGACAGTTAGAAGAGTCAGTTTGCTTGCACTTAAGTCGTCATTGTGCCTTATGTATTTAATTCCGATGCAATTTCTGTCTTTCGTCGTCAATAAGAAGGTCCAAGGGATACAGTAAGCATATAGTGAAGCATCGGAATCTAAAACTGGTCTCACAGGAAATGTTGAAATCATAGTCAGTAGGAAGAGTCAGTCTTCTTGTACTTAGGTCGGCATTGTGCCTTTTGTATTTAATTCTGATGCAATTTCTGTGTTTCATCGTCAATAAGAAGGGCAAAGGGATACAGTAAAAGTATAGTGAAGCATCGGAATCTAAAACTGGTCTGACAGGAAATGTTTAAAACATAGTCAGTAAGAAGAGTCAGTCTTCTTGTACTTAAGTTGGTATTGTGCCTTTTGTATTTAATTTCGATGCAATTTCTGTGTTTCATCGTCGATAAGAAGGTCCAAGAGATACAGTAAACATATAGTGAAGCATCGGAATCTAAAACTGGTCTCACAGGAAATGTTCAAAAGATAGTCAGTAAGAAGTGTCAGTCTTCTTATACTTAAGTCGGCATTGTGCCTTTTGTATTTAATTCCGATGTAATTTCTGTGTTTCATCGTTAGCAAGAAGGTCCAAGGATACAGTAAACATATAGTGAAGCATCGGAATCTAAAACTGGTCTCACAGGAATGGTTCAAAACATAGACAGTAAGAACAGTCAGCCTTCTTGTACTTAAGTCGGCATTGTGCCTTTTCTATTTAATTCCAATACAATTTCTGTGTTTCGTCGTCAATAAAATAGTCCAAGGGATACAGTAAACCTGAAGTGAAGCATAGTAATCTACAACTAGTGTCACAGGAATGGTTCAAAACATAAACAGTAAGAACAGTCAGTCTTCTTGTACTTAAGTCGGCATTGTGCCTTTTCTATTCAATTCCGATGCAATTTCTGTGTTTCATCGTCAACAAGAATGTCAGAGGAATACAGTAAACCTGAAGTGAAGCATCGGAATCTATTACTAGTGTCACAGGAATGGTTCAAAACATAGACAGTAGGAAGAGTCAGTCTTCTTGTACTTAAGACGGCATTGTGCCTTTTTTATTTAATTCCGATGCAATTTCATTGTTTCGTCGTCAATAAGAAGGTCCAAGGGATACAGTAAACCTGAAGTGAAGCATCGGAATCTATAACTAGTGTCACAGGATTGGTTCAACACATAGACAGTAAGAAGAACCAGGCTTCTTGTACTTAAGTCGGCATTGTGCCTTTTGTATTTAATTCCGATGCAATTTCTGTGTTTCAGCGTCAATAAGAAGGTCACAGGGATACAATAAACCAGAACTGAAGCATCGGAATCTACAACTAGTGTCACAGAAATGGTTCAAAACATAGACAGTAAGAAGAGTCAGTCTCCTTGTACTTAAGTCGGCATTGTGCCTTTTGTATTTAATTCCGATGCAATTTCTGTATTTCATTGTCAATAAGAAGGTCAGAGGGAAACAGTAAACCAGAAGTAAAGCATCTGAATCTATAACTAGTGTCACTGGAATGGTTCAAAACATAGACAGTAGGAAGAGTCAGGCTTCTTGTACTTAAGTCGGCATTGTGCCTTTTCTATTTAATTCCGATGCAATTTCTGTGTTTCGTCGTCAATACGAAAGTCCAAGGGATACAGTAAACCTGAAGCGAATCATAGGAATCTAGAACTAGTGTCAAAGGAACGGTTCAAATCATAGACAGTAAGAAGAGTCAGTCTTCTTGTACTTAAGTCGGCATTGTGCATTTTCTATCTAATTCCGATGCCATTTCTGTGTTTTATCGCCAATACAAATGTCAGAGGGATACAGTAAACTTGAAGTGAAGCATCGGATTCTATAACCAGTGTCACAGGAATGGTTCAAAACATAGACAGTAAGAAGAGTCAGTCTTGTTGTACTTAAGTATGCATTATGCCTTTTGTATTTAATTCCGATGCAATTTCGGTGTTTCATCGTCAATAAGAAGGTCAGAGGGATACAGTAAACCTGAAATAAAGGATCGGAATCTGTAACTAGTGTCACGGGAATGGTTTGAATCATAGAGAGTAAGAAAAGTCAGTTTTGTTGTACTTAAGTCGGCATTGTGCTTTTTCTATTTAATTCCGATGCAATTTCTGTTTTTCATCGTCCATAAGAAGGTCAGAGGGATACAGTTAACCTGAAGTGAAGCATTGGAATCTATAACTAGTGTCACAGGAATGGTTCAAAACATAGCCAGTAAGAAGAGCCAGTATTCTTGTACTTGAGTCGGCATTGTGCTTTTTATATTTAATTCCGATTCCATTTCTGTGTTTCATCGTCAATACGAAGGTCAGAGAGATACAGTATACCTGAAGTGAAACATCGGAATCTATAACTAGTGTCACAGGAATGGTTAAAATCATAGACAGTAAGAAGAGTCAGTCTTGTTGTACTTAAGTATGCATTATGCCTTTTGAATTTAATTCCGATTCAATTTCTGTGTTTCATCGTCAATAAGAAGGTCAGAGGGATACAGTAAACAAATAGTGAAGCTTCGGAATCTAAAACTGGTCTCACAGGAAATGTTGAAATCATAGTCAGTAGGAAGAGTCAGTCTTCTTGTACTTAAGTCGGCATTGTGCCTTTTGTATTTAATTCCGATGCAATTTCTGTGTTTCATCGTCAATACGAAGGTCAGAGAGATACAGTATACCTGAAGTGAAACATCGGAATCTATAACTAGTGTCACAGGAATGGTTAAAATCATAGACAGTAAGAAGAGTCAGTCTTCTTGTACTTAAGTCGGCATTGTGCCTTTTGTATTTTATTCCGATGCAATTTCTGTATTTCATTGTCAATAAGAAGGTCAGAGGGAAACAGTAAACCAGAAGTAAAGCATCTGAATCTATAACTAGTGTCACTGGAATGGTTCAAAACATAGACAGTAGGAAGAGTCAGGCTTCTTGTACTTAAGTCGGCATTGTGCCTTTTCTATTTAATTCCGATGCAATTTCTGTGTTTCGACGTCAATACGAAAGTCCAAGGGATACAGTAAACCTGAAGCGAATCATAGGAATCTAGAACTAGTGTCAAATGAATGGTTCAACACATAGACAGTAAGAAGAACCAGTCTTCTTGTACTTAAGTCGGCATTGTGCCTTTGTATTTAATTCCGATGCAATTTCTGTATTTCATTGTCAATAAGAAGGTCAGAGGGAAACAGTAAACCAGAAGTAAAGCATCTGAATCTATAACTAGTGTCACTGGAATGGTTCAAAACATAGACAGTAGGAAGAGTCAGGCTTCTTGTACTTAAGTCGGCATTGTGCCTTTTCTATTTAATTCCGATGCAATTTCTGTGTTTCGTCGTAAATACGAAAGTCCAAGGGATACAGTAAACCTGAAGCGAATCATAGGAATCCAGAACTAGTGTCAAAGGAATGGTTCAAATCATAGACAGTTAGAAGAGTCTGTCTTCTTGTACTTAAGTCGGCATTGTGCATTTTCTATTTAATTCCGATGCCATTTCTGTGTTTTATCGCCAATAAGAATGTCAGAGGGATACAGTAAACCTGAAATAAAGCATCGGAATCTATAACTAGTGTCACTGGAATGGTTCAAAACATAGACAGTAGGAAGAGTCAGGCTGCTTGTACTTAAGTCGGCATTGTGCCTTTGCTATTTAATTCCGATGCAATTTCTGTGTTTCGTCGTCAATACGAAAGTCCAAGTGATACAGTAAACCTGAAGCGAATCATAGGAATCTAGAACTAGTGTCATAGGAATGGTTCAAATCATAGACAGTAAGAAGAGTCAGTCTTCTTGTACTTAAGTCGGCATTGTGCATTCTCTATTTAATTCCGATGCCATTTCTGTGTTTTATCGCCAATAAGAATGTCAGAGGGATACAGTAAACCTGAAGTGAAGCATCGGATTCTATAACCAGTGTCACAGGAATGGTTCAAAACATAGACAGTAAGAAGAGTCAGTCTTGTTGTACTTAAGTATGCATTATGCCTTTTGTATTTAATTCCGATGCAATTTCTGTGTTTCATCGTCAATAAGAAGGTCAGAGGGATACAGTAAACCTGAAATAAAGCATCGGAATCTGTAACTAGTGTCACGGGAATGGTTTAAAACATAGAGAGTAAGAAAAGTCAGTTTTGTAGTACTTAAGTCGGCATTGTGCTTTTTCTATTTAATTCCGACGTAATTTCTGTTTTTCATCGTCCATAAGAAGGTCAGAGGGATACAGTTAACCTGAAGTGAAGCATTGGAATCTATAACTAGTGTCACAGGAATGGTTCAAAACATAGCCAGTAAGAAGAGCCAGTATTCTTGTACTTGAGTCGGCATTGTGCTTTTTGTATTTAATTCCGATGCCATTTCTGTGTTTCATCGTCAATACGAAGGTCAGAGAAATACAGTATACCTGAAGTGAAACATCGGAATCTATAACTAGTGTCACAGGAATGGTTAAAATCATAGACAGTAAGAAGAGTCAGTCTGGTTGTACTTAAGTCGGCATTGTGCCTTTTGTATTTAATTCCGATGCAATGTCTGTATTTCATTGTCAATAAGAAGGTCAGAGGGAAACAGTAAACCAGAAGTAAAGCATCTGAATCTATAACTAGTGTCACTGGAATGGTTCAAAACGTAGACAGTAGGAAGAGTCAGGCTGCTTGTACTTAAGTCGGCATTGTGCCTTTGCTATTTAATTCCGATGCAATTTCTGTGTTTCGTCGTCAATACGAAAGTCCAAGGGATACAGTAAACCTGAAGCGAATCATAGGATTCTAGAACTAGTGTCAAAGGAATGGTTCAAATCATAGACTGTAAGAAGAGTCAGTCTTCTTGTACTTAAGTCGGCATTGTGCATTTTTCTATTTAATTCCGATGCCATTTCTGTGTTTTATCGAAAATAAGAATGGCAGAGGGATACAGTAAACCTGAAGTGAAGCATCGGATTCTATAACCAGTGTCACAGGAATAGTTCAAAACATAGACAGTAAGAAGAGTCAGTCTTGTTGTACTTAAGTATGCATTATGCCTTTTGTATTTAATTCCGATGCAATTTCTGTGTTTCATCGTCAATAAGAAGGTCAGAGGGATACAGTAAACCTGAAATAAAGCATTGGAATCTGTAACTAGTGTCACGGGAATGGTTTAAAACATAGAGAGGAAGAAAAGTCAGTTTTGTTGTACTTAAGTCGGCATTGTGCTTTTTCTATTTCATTCCGATGCAATTTCTGTTTTTCATCGTCCATAAGAAGGTCAGAGGGATACAGTTAACCTGAAGTGAAGCATTGGAATCTATAACTAGTGTCACAGGAATGGTTCAAAACATAGCCAGTAAGAAGAGCCAGTATTCTTGTACTTGAGTCGGCATTGTGCTTTTTGTATTTAATTCCGATGCCATTTCTGTGTTTCATCGTCAATACGAAGGTCAGAGAGATACAGTATACCTGAAGTGAAACATCGGAATCTATAACTAGTGTGACAGGAATGGTTAAAATCATAGACAGTAAGAAGAGTCAGTTTGCTTGTACTTAAGTCGGCATTGTGCCTTATGTATTTAATTCCGATGCAATTTCTGTGTTTTATCGTCAATAACAAGGTCCAAGGGATACAGTAAACATATAGTGAAGCATCGGAATCTAAAACTCGTCTCACAGGAAATGTTGAAATCATAGTCAGTAGGAAGAGTCAGTCTTCTTGTACTTAGGTTGGCATTGTGCCTTTTGTATTTAATTCTGATGCAATTTCTGTGTTTCATCGTCAATAAGAAGGTCCAAGGGATACAGTAAAAGTAAAGTGAAACATCGAAATCTAAAACTGTTCTCACAGGAAATGTTCAAATCATAGTCAGAAAGAAGAGTCAGTCTTCTTGTACTTAAGTTGGTATTGTGCCTTTTATATTTTAATTCCGATGCACTTTCTGTGTTTCATCGTCAATAAGAAGGTCCAAGGGATACAGTAAACATATAGTGAAGCATCGGAATGTAAAACTGGTCTCACAGGAAATGTACATAAGATAGTCAATAAGAAGAGTCAGTCTTCTTGTTCTTAAGTCGGCATTGTGCCTTTTGTATTTCATTCCGATGCAATTTCTGTGTTTCATCGTCAACAAGAAGGTCAGAGGGATACAGTACACCTGAAGTGAAGCATCGGAATCTATAACTAGTGACACAGGAATGGTTCAAAATATAGACAGTGAGAAGAGTCAGTCATCTTGTAATTAAGTCGCCATTGTGCCTTTTGTATTTGACTCCGATGCAACTTCCGTGTTTCGTCGTCAATAAGAAGATCCAAATGATACAGTAAACCTGAACTCAAGCATAGTAATCTATAACTAGTGTCACAGGAATGGTTCAAAACATAGATAGTAAGAACAGTCAGTCTTCGTGTACTTAAGTCGGCATTGAGCCTTTTCTTTTTAATTCCGATGCAATTTCTGTGTTTCATCATCAATAAGAATGTCAGAGGAATACAGTAAACCTGAAGTGAAGCATCGGAATCTATAACTAATGTCACAGGAATGGTTCAAAACATAGACAGTAGGAAGAGTCAGTCTTCTTTTACTTAAGTCGGCATTGTGCCTTTTTTATTTAAATCCAATGCAATTTCATTGTTTCGTCGTCATTAAGAAGGTCCAAGGGATACAGCAAACCTGAAGTGAAGCATCGGAATCTATAACTAGTGATACAGGAAAGGTTCAAAACATAGTCAATAAGGAGAACCAGTCTTCTTATACTTAAGTCGGCAAAGTGCCTTTTGTATATAATTCCGATGCAATTTCTGTGTTTCAGCGTAAATAAGAAGGTCAGAGGTGTACAATAAACCAGAACTGAAGCATCGGAATCTACAACTAGTCTCACAGGAATGGTTCAAATCATAGACAGTAAGTAGAGTCATTCTGCTTGTCCTTAACTCGGCATTGTGCCTTTTGTATTAAATTCCGATGCAATTTCTGTGTTTCATCGTTAATAAGAAGGTCAGAGGGATACAGTAAACCAGAAGTAAAGCATCGAAATCTATAACTAGTGTCACAGGAATGGTTCAAAACATAGACAGTAGGAAGAGTCAGGCTTCTTGTAGTTAAGTCGGCATTGTGCCTTTTCTATTCAATTCCGATGCAATTACTGTGTTTCGTCGTAACTACGAAGGTCCAAGGGATACAGTAAACCTGAAGCGAATCATAGGAATCTAGAACTAGTGTCATAGGAATGATTCAAATCATTGACAGTAACAAGGGTTAGGCTTCTTGTACTTAAGGCGGCATTGTGCATTATCGATTTAATTCCGATGCAATTTCTGTGTTTCGTCGTCAATACGAAGGTACGAGGGATACAGTAAACCTGAAGTGAATCATAGGAATCTAGAACTAGTGTCACAGGACTGGTTCAATTCATAGAGAGTATGAAGAGGCAGCCTTCTTCTACTTAAGGCGGCATTGTGCCTTTTCTATTTAATTCCGATGCAACTTCTGTGTTTCATCGTCAATAAGAATGTCAGAGGGATACAGTAAACCTGAAGTGATGCATCGGAATCTATAACCAGTGTCACAGGAATGGCTCATAACATAGGCAGTAGGAAGAGTCAGTTTTCTTGTACTTAAGTCGGCATTGTGCCTTTTCTATTTCATTCCGATGGAATTTCTGTGTTTCGTGTTCTATACGAAGGTCCAAGGGATACAGTAAACCTGACGTGAATCATAGGAATCTAGAACTAGTGTCACAGGAGTGGTTCAATTCATAGAGAGTAAGAAGAGGCAGTCTTCTTGTACTTAAGTCGGCATTGTGCCTTTTCTATTTAATTCCGATGCAATTTCTGTGTTTCGTCGTCAACAAGAAGGTCCAAGGGATATGGTAAACCTGAAGTGAAGCATAAGAATCGATAACTAGTGTCACAGGAATGGTTCAAACATAGACAGTAAGAGGAGTCAGTCTTGTTGTACTTAAGTCGGCATTTAGCCTTTTGTATTTAATTCCGATGCAATTTCTGTGTTTCATCGCCAATAAGAAAGTCAAAGGGTTACAGTTAACCTAAGGTGAAACATCGGAATCTATAACTAGTGTCACAGGAATGGTTCAAAACATAGACGGTAAGAAAAGTCAGTCTTCTTGTACTTAAGTCGGCATTATGCCTTTTGTATTTAATTCCGATGCAATTTCTGTGATTCATGGTCAATAGGAAGGTCAGAGGAATACAGTAAACCAGAAGTAAAGCATTGAAATCTATAACTAGTGTCACAGGAATGGTTCAATACATAGACTGTAGGAAGAGTCAGGCTTCTTGAACTTAAGTCGGCATTGTGTCTTTTCTATTTAATTCCGATGCAATTTCTGTGTTTCGTCGTCAATACGAAGGTCCAAGGGATACAGTAAACCTGAAGTGAATCATAGGAATCTAGAACTAGTGTTACAGGAATGGTTCAAATCATAGACAGTAGGAAGAGTCAGTCTTCTTGTACTTAAGTCGGCATTGTGCCTTTTCTATTTAATTCCGATGCAATTTTTGTGTTTCATCGTCAATACGAATGTCAGAGGGATACAGTAAACCTGAAGTGAAGCATCGGAATCTATAACCAGTGTTACAGGAATGGTTCAAAACATAGACAGTAAGAAGAGTCAGTCTTGTTGTACCTAGGTCTGCATTAGTCCTTCTGTATTTAATTCCGATGAAATTTCTGTGTTTCATCGTCAATAAGAAGGTCAGAGGGTTACAGTAAACCTGAGGTGAAGCATCGGAATCTATAACTAGTGTCACAGGGAATGGTTCAAATCATTGACAGTAACAAGGGTTAGGCTTCTTGTACTTAAGGCGGCATTGTGCATTATCGATTTAATTCCGATGCAATTTCTGTGTTTCGTCGTCAATACGAAGGTACAAGGGATACAGTAAATCTGAAGCGAATCATAGGAATCTAGAACTAGTGTCACAGGAATGTTTCAAATCACAGAGAGTAAGAAGATTGAGTCTTCTTGTACTTAAGACGGCATTGTGTCTTTTCCACTTAATTCCGATGCAACTTCTGTGTTTCATCGTTAATAAGAATGTCAGAGGGATACAGTAAACCAGAAGTGAAGCATCGGAATCAATAACCAGTGTCACAGGAATGGTTCTAAACATAGACAGTAGGAAGAGTCAGGCTTCTTGTACTTAAGTCTGCATTGTGCCTTTTCTATTTCATTCCGATGCAATTTCTGTGTTTCGTCGTCAATAAGAAGGTCAGAGGGATACAGTAAACCTGAAGTGAAGCATCGGAATCTATAACTACTGTCACAGGAAGGGTTGAAAACATAGACAGTAGGAAGAGTCAGGCTCCTTCTACTTAAGGTGGCATTGTGCATTTTCGATTTAATTACGATGCAATTTCTGTGTTTCGTTGTCAATACGAAGGTACAAGGGATACTGTAAACCTGAAGTGAATCATAGGAATCTAGAACTAGTGTCACAGGATTGGTTCAAATCATAGAGAGTAAGAAGAGTCAGTCTTCTTGTACTTAAGTCGGCATTGTGCCTTTTCTATTTAATTCCGATGACACTTCTGTGTTTCATCGTCGATAAGAATGTCACAGGGATACAGTAAACCTGAAGTGAAGCATCGGAATCTATAACCAGTGTCACAGGAATGGATCAAAACATAGACAGTAGGATGAGTCAGGCTTCTTATACTTAAGTCGGCATTGTGACTTTTCTGTGTCATTCCGATGCAATTACTGTGTTTCGTCGTCAATACGAAGGTCCAAGGGATACAGTAAACCTGAAGTGAATCATAGGAATCTAGAACTAGTGTCACAGGAATGGTTCAAATCATTGACAGTAACAAGGGTTAGGCTTCTTGTACTTAAGGCGGCATTGTGCATTATCGATTTAATTCCGATGCAATTTCTGTGTTTCGTCGTCAATACGAAGGTACAAGGGATACAGTAAATTTGAAGCGAATCATGGGAATCTAGAACTAGTGTCACAGGAATGGTTCAAAACATAGACAGAAGGAAGAGTCAGGCTTCTTGTACTTAAGTCTGCATTGTGCCTTTTCTATTTCATTCCGATGCAATTTCTGTGATTCGTCGACAATACGAAAGTCCAAGGGATACAGTAAACCTGACGTGAAGCATAGGAATCTATAACTAGTGTCACAGGAATGGTTCAAAAGATAGACAGTATGAAAAGTCAGTCTTCTTTTACGTAAGTCGGCATTGTGCCTTTTCTATTTAATTCCGATGCAATTTCTGCGTTTCATCGTCAATAAGAATGTCAGAGGGATACAGTAAACCTGAAGTGAAGCATCGGAATATATAACTAGTGTCACAGGATTGGTTCAAAGCATTGACAGTAGGAAGAGTCAGTCTTCTTTAATTAAGTCGGCATTGTGCCTCTTCTATTTAAATTCGATGCAATTTCTGTGTTTCGTCGTCAATAAGAAGGTCCAAGGGATACAGTAAACATATAGTGAAGCATTGGAATCTAAAACTGCTCTCACAGGAAATGTTCAAATAGAAGTCAGTAAGAAGAGTCAGACTTCTTGTACTTAAGTTGGCATTGTGCCTTTTCTATTTAATTCCGATGCAATTTCTGTGTTTCGTCGTCAATAAGAAGGTCCAAGGGATACAGTAAATCTGAAGTGAAGCATCGGAATCTATAACTAGTTTCACAGGAAAGGTTCAACACATAGACAGTAAGATGAACCAGTCTTCTTGTACTTAAATCGGCATTGTGCCTTTTGTATTTAATTCCGATGCAATCTCTGTGTTTCAGCGTCAATAAGAAGGTCAGAGGGATACAATAATCCAGAACTGAAGCATCGGAATGTACAACTAGTGTCACAGGAACGGTTCAAAACATAGACAGTAAGAAGAGTCAGTCTTCTTGTACTTAAGGCGGCATTGTGCATTTTGTATTAAATTCCGATGCAATTTCTGTGTTTCATCGTCCATAAGAAGGTCAGAGGGATACAGTAAACCAGAAGTAAAGCATCGGAATCTATAACTAGTGTCACAGGAATGGTTCAAAACATAGACAGTAGGAAGAGTCAGGCTTCTTGTACCTAAGTCGGCATTGTGCCTTTTCTATTCAAATCCGATGCAATTTCTGTGTTTCGTCGTCAATACGAAGGTCCAAGGGATACAGTAAACCTGAAGCGAATCATAGGGATCTAGAACTAGTGTCACAGGAATGGTTCAAATCATAGACAGTAAGAAGAGTCAATCTTCTTGTACTTAAGTCGGCATTGTGCCTTTTCTATTTAATTCCGATGCAATTTCTGTGTTTCATCGCCAATAAGAATGTCAGAAGGATATAGTACACCTGAAGTGAAGCATCTGATACTAAAAACCAGTGTCACATTAAAGGTTCAAAACATAGACAGTAAGAAGAGTCAGTCTTGTTATTCTTAAGGCGGCATTATGCCTTTTGTATTTTTTTCCGATGCAATTTCTGTGTTTCATCGTCAAAACGAAGGTCAGAGGGTTACAGTAAACCTAAGGTGAAGCATCGGAATCTATAACTAGTGTCACAGGAATGGTTCAAAACATAGACAGTAAGAAAAGTCAGTCTTCTTGTACTTAAGTCGGCATTGTGCCTTTTGTATTTTATTCCGATGCATTTTCTGTGTTTCATCGTCAATAAGAAGGTCAGAGGGATACAGTAAACCTGAAGTAAAGCATCGGAATCTATAACTAGTGTCACAGGAAGGGTTGAAAACATAGACAGTAGGAAGAGTCAGGCTTCTTGTACTTAAGTCGGCATTGTGCCTTTTCTATTTAATTCCGATGCAATTTCTGTGTTTCGTCGTCAATACGAAAGTCCAAGGGATACAGTAAACCTGAAGCGAATCATAGGAATCTAGAACTAGTGTCAAAGGAATGGTTCAAATCATAGACAGTAAGAAGAGTCAGTCGTCTTGTACTTAAGTCGGCATTGTGCATTTTCTATTTAATTCCGATGCCATTTCTGTGTTTTATCGCCAATAAGAATGTCAGAGGGATACAGTAAACCTGAAGTGAAGCATCGGATTCTGTAACCAGTGTCACAGGAATGGTTCATAACATAGACAGTAAGAAGAGTCAGTCTTGTTGTACTTAAGTATGCATTATGCCTTTTGTATTTAATTCCGATGCAATTTCTGTGTTTCGTCGTCAATAAGAAGGTCAGAGGGATACAGTAAACCTGAAATAAAGCATCGGAATCTGTAACTAGTGTCACGGGAATCGTAAAACGTAGAGAGTAAGAAAAGTCAGTTTTGTTGTACTTAAGTCGGCATTGTGCTTTTTCTATTTAATTCCGATGCAATTTCTGTTTTTCATAGTCCATAAGAAGGTAAGAGGGATACAGTTAACCTGAAGTGAAGCATTGGAATCTATAACTAGTGTCACAGGAACGGTTCAAAACTTAGCCAGTGAGAAGAGCCAGTATTCTTGTACTTGAGTCGGCATTGTGCTTTTTGTATTTAATTCCGATGCCATTTCTGTGTTTCATCGTCAATACGAAGGTCAGAGAGATAGAGTATACCTGAAGTGAAACATCGGAATCTATAACTAGTGTCACAGGAATCGTTAAAATCATAGACAGTAAGAACAGTCAGTCTTCTTGTACTTAAGTCGGCATTGTGCCTTTTGTATTTAATTCCGATGCAATTTCTGTATTTCATTGACAATAAGAAGGTCAGAGGGAAACAGTAAACCAGAAGTAAAGCATCTGAATCTATAACTAGTGTCACTGGAATGGTTCAAAACATAGACAGTAGGAAGAGTCAGGTTTTTTGTACTTAAGTCGGCATTGTGCCTTTTCTATTTAATTCCGATGCAATTTCTGTGTTTCGTCGTCAATACGAAAGTCCAAGGGATACAGTAAACCTGAAGCGAATCATAGGAATCTAGAACTAGTGTCAAAGGAATGGTTCAAATGATAGACAGTAAGAAGAGTCAGTCTTCTTGTACTTAAGTCGGCATTGTGCATTTTCTATTTAATTCCGATGCCATTTCTGTGTTTCAGCGTCAATAAGAAGGTCACAGGGATACAATAAACCTGAACAGAAGCATCGGAATCTACAACTAGTGTCACAGAAATGGTTCAAAACATAGACAGTAAGAAGAGTCAGTCTGCTTGTACTTAAGTCGGCATTGTGCATTTTCTATTTAATTCCGATGCCATTTCTGTGTTTTATCGCCAATAAGAATGTCAGAGCGATACAGTAAACCTGAAGTGAAGCATCGGATTCTATAACCAGTGTCACAGGAATGGTTCAAAACATAGACAGTAAGAAGAGTCAGTCTTGTTGTACTTAAGTATGCATTATGCCTTTTGTATTTAATTCCGATGCAATTTCTGTGTTTCATCGTCAATAAGAAGGTCAGAGGGATACAGTAAACGTGAAATAAAGCATCGGAATCTGTAACTAGTGTCACGGGAATGGTTTAAAACATAGAGAGTAAGAAAAGTCAGTTTTGTAGTACTTAAGTCGGCATTGTGCTTTTTCTATTTAATTCCGACGTAATTTCTGTTTATCATCGTCCATAAGAAGGTCAGAGGGATACACTTAACCTGAAGTGAAGCATTGGAATCTATAACTAGTGTCACAGGAATGGTTCAAAACATAGCCAGTAAGAAGAGCCAGTATTCTTGTACTTGAGTCGGCATTGTGCTTTTTGTATTTAATTCCGATGCCATTTCTGTGTTTCATCGTCAATACGAAGGTCAGAGAGATAGAGTATACCTGAAGTGAAACATCGGAATCTATAACTAGTGTCACAGGAATGGTTAAAATCATAGACAGTAAGAAGAGTCAGTTTGCTTGTACTTAAGTCGACATTGTGCCTTATGTATTTAATTCCGATGCAATTTCTGTGTTTTATCGCCAATAACAAGGTCCAAGGGATACAGTAAACATATAGTGAAGCATCGGAATCTAAAACTGGTCTCACAGGAAATGTTGAAATCATAGTCAGTAGGAAGAGTCAGTCTTCTTGTACTTAGGTTGGCATTGTGCCTTTGTATTTAATTCTGATGCAATTTCTGTGTTTCATCGTCAATAAGAAGGTCCAAGGGATACAGTAAAAGTATAGTGAATCATCGAAATCTAAAACTGTTCTCACAGGAAATGTTCAAATCATAGTCCAGAAAGAAGAGTCAGTCTTCTTGTACTTAAGTTGGTATTGTGCCTTTTGTATTTAATTCCGATGCACTTTCTGTGTTTCATCGTCAATAAGAAGGTCCAAGGGATACAGTAAACATATAGTGAAGCATCGGAATGTAAAACTGGTCTCACAGGAAATGTACAAAAGATAGTCAATAAGAAGAGTCAGTCTTCTTGTAGTTAAGTCCGCATTGTGCCTTTTGTATTTAATTCCGATGCAATTTCTGTGTTTCATCGTTAACAAGAATGTCTAAGGGATACAGTAAACAAATAGTGAAGGATCGGAATCTAAAACTGGTCTCACAGGAAATGTTCAAAACATAGTCAGTAAGAAGAGCCAGTCTTCTTGTACTTAAGTCGGTATTGTGCCTTTTGTATTTATTTCTGATGCAATTTCTGTGTTACATCGTTAATAAGAAGGTCAGAGTGATACGGTAAACCTGAGGTGAAGAATCGCAATCTATAACTAGTGTCACAGGAATGGTCAAAACATAGACAGTAAGAAGAGTCAGTCTTCTTGTACTTAAGTCGGCAATGTGACTTTTATATTTAATACCGATACAATTTCCGTGTTTCATCGTCAATAAGAAGGTCCAAGGGATACAGTAAACACGAAGTGAAGCATCGGAATCTGTAACTAGTGTCACAGGAATGGTTCAAAACATAGACAGTAAGAAGAGTCTGTCTTCTTGTTCTTAAGTCGGCATTGTGCCTTTTGTATTCCATTCCGATGCAATTTCTGTGTTTCATCGTCAACAAGAAGGTCAGAGGGTTACAGTACACCTGAAGTGAAGCATCGGAATCTATAACTAGTGACACAGGAGTGGTTCAAAATATAGACAGTGAGAAGAGTCAGTCATCTTGTAATTAAGTCGCCATTGTGCCTTTTGTATTTGATTCCGATGCAACTTCCGTGTTTCGTCGTCAATAAGAAGATCCAAATGATACAGTAAACCTGAACTGAAGCATAGTAATCTATAACTAGTGTCACAGGAATGGTTGAAAACATAGATAGTAAGAACAGTCAGTCTTCGTGTACTTAAGTCGGCATTGTGCCTTTTCTTTTTAATTCCGATTCAATTTCTGTGTTTCATCATCAATAAGAATGTCAGAGGAATACAGTAAACCTGAAGTGAAGCATCGGAATCTATAACTAGTGTCACAGGAATGGTTCAAAACATACACAGTAGGAAGAGTCAGTCTTCTTGTACTTAAGTCGGCATTGAGCCTTTTTCATTTAAATCCAATGCAATTTCATTGTTTCGTCGTCAATAAGAAGGTCCAAGGGATACAGTAAACCTGAAGTGAAGCATCGGAATCTATAACTAGTGATACAGGAAAGGTTCAAAACATAGTCAATAAGGAGAACCAGTCTTCTTGTACTTAAGTCGGCAAAGTGCCTTTTGTATTTAATTCCGATGCAATCTCTGTGTTACAGCGTAAATAAGAAGGTCAGAGGTATACAATAAACCAGAACTGAAGCATCGGAATCTACAACTAGTCTCACAGGAATGGTTCAAATCATAGACAGTAAGTAGAGTCAGTCTTCTTGTCCTTAAGTCGGCATTGTGCCTTTTGTATTAAATTCCGATGCAATTTCTGTGTTTCATCGTTAATAAGAAGGTCAGAGGGATACAGTAAACCAGAAGTAAAGCATCGAAATCTATAACTAGTGTCACAGGAATGGTTCAAAGCATAGACAGTAGGAAGAGTCAGGCTTCTTGTACTTAAGTCGGCATTGTGCCTTTTCTATTCAATTCCGATGCAATTACTGTGTTTCGTCGTCACTACGAAGGTCCAAGGGATACAGTAAACCTGAAGTGAATCATAGGAATCTAGAACTAGTGTTACAGGAATGGTTCAAATCATAGACAGTAAGAAGAGTCAGTCTTCTTGTACTTAAGTCGGCATTGTGCCTTTTCTATTTAATTCCGATGCAATTTTTGTGTTTCATCGTCAATACGAATGTCAGAGGGATACAGTAAACCTGAAGTGAAGCATCGGAATCTATAACCAGTGTTACAGGAATGGTTCAAAACATAGACAGTAAGAAGAGTCAGTCTTGTTGTACCTAGGTCTGCATTAGTCCTTCTGTATTTAATTCCGATGCAATTTCTGTGTTTCATCGTCAATAAGAAGGTCAGAGGGTTACAGTAAACCTGAGGTGAAGCATCGGAATCTATAACTAGTGTCACAGGAATGGTTCAAATCATTGACAGTAACAAGGGTTAGGCTTCTTGTACTTAAGGCGGCATTGTGCATTATCGATTTAATTCCGAAGCAATTTCTGTGTTTCGTCGTCAATACGAAGGTACAAGGGATACAGTAAATCTGAAGCGAATCATAGGAATCTAGAACTAGTGTCACAGGAACGTTTCAAATCACAGAGAGTAAGAAGATTGAGTCTTCTTGTACTTCAGACGGCGTTGTGTCTTTTCCACTTAATTCCGATGCAACTTCTGTGTTTCATCGCTAATAAGAATGTCAGAGGGATACAGTAAACCAGAAGTGAAGCATCGGAATCTATAACCAGTGTCACAGGAATGGTTCTAAACATAGATAGTAGGAAGAGTCAGGCTTCTTGTACTTAAGTCTGCATTGTGCCTTTTCTATTTCATTCCGATGCAATTTCTGTGTTTCGTCGTCAATAAGAAGGTCAGAGGGATACAGTAAACCTGAAGTGAAGCATCGGAATCTATAACTAGTTTCACAGGATTGGTTCAAAGCATTGACAGTAGGAAGAGTCAGTCTTCTTTAACTTAAGCCGGCATTGTGCCTCTTCTAGTTAAATTCGATGCAATTTCTGTGTTTCGTCGTCAATAAGAAGGTCCAAGGGATACAGTAAACATATAGTGAAGCATCGGAATCTAAAACTGCTCTCACAGGAAATGTTCAAATAGAAGTCAGTAAGAAGAGTCAGACTTCTTGTACTTAAGTTGGCATTGTGCCATTTCTATTTCATTCCGATGCAATTTCTGTGTTTCGTCGTCAATAAGAAGGCTCAAGGGATACAGTAAACCTGAAGTGAAGCATCGGAATCTATAACTAGTGTCACAGGAAAGGTTCAACACATAGACAGTAAGAAGAACCAGTCTTCTTGTACTTAAATCGGCATTGTGCCTTTTGTATTTAATTCCGATGCAATCTCTGTGTTTCAGCGTCAATAAGAAGGTCAGAGGGATTCAATAATCCAGAACTGAAGCATCGGAATGTACAACTAGTGTCACAGGAATGGTTCAAAACATAGACAGTAAGAAGAGTCAGTCTTCTTGTACTTAAGGCGGAATTGTGAATTTTGTATTAAATTCCGATGCAATTTCTGTGTTTCATCGTCCATAAGAAGGTCAGAGGGATACAGTAAACCAGAAGTAAAGCATCGGAATCTATAAACTAGTGTCACAGGAAAGGTTCAAAACATAGACAGTAGGAAGAGTCAGGCTTCTTGTACCTAAGTCGGCATTGTGCCTTTTCTATTCAAATCCGATGCAATTTCTGTGTTTCGTCGTCAATACGAAAGTCCAAGGGATACAGTAAACCTGAAGCGAATCATAGGGATCTAGAACTAGTGTCACAGGAATGGTTCAAATCATAGACAGTAAGAAGAGTCAATCTTCTTGTACTGAAGTCGGCATTGTGCCTTTTCTATTTAATTCCGATGCAATTTCTGTGTTTCATCGTCAAAACGAAGGTCAGAGGGTTACAGTAAACCTAAGGTGAAGCATCGGAATCTATAACTAGTGTCACAGGAATGGTTCAAAACATAGACAGTAAGAAAAGTCAGTCTTCTTGTACTTAAGTCGGCATTGTGCCTTTTGTATTTTATTCCGATGCAATTTCTGTGTTTCATCGTCAATAAGAAGGTCAGAGGGATACAGTAAACCTGAAGTAAAGCATCGGAATCTGTAACTAGTGTCACAGGAAGGGTTGAAAACATAGAAAGTAGGAAGAGTCAGGCTTCTTGTACTTAAGGCGGCATTGTGCATTTTCGATTTAATTCCGATGCAATATCTGTGTTTCGTCGTCAATACGAAGGTACAAGGGATACAGTAAACCTGAAGTAAATAATTGGAATTTAGAACTAGTGTCACAGGAATGGTTCAAATCATAGAGAGTAAGAAGAGTCAGTCTTCTTGTACTTAAGTCGGCATTGTGCCTTTTCTATTTAATTCCGATGCAACTTCTGTGTTTCATCGTCAATAAGAATGTCACAGGGATACAGTAAACCTGAAGTGAAGCATCGGAATCTATAACCAGTGTCACTGGAATGGTTCAAAACATAGACAGTAGGAAGAGTCAGGCTTCTTATACTTAAGTCGGCATTGTGACTTTTCTAAATCATTCCAATGCAATTTCTGTGTTTCGTCGTCAATACGAAGGTCCAAGGGATACAGTAAACCTGAAGTGAATCATAGGAATCTAGAACTAGTGTCACAGGAATGGTTCAAATCATACACAGTAAGAAAAGTCAGTCTTCTTGTACTTACGTCGGCATTGTACTTTTCTATTTAATTCCGATGCAATTTCTGTGTTTCGTCGTGAATAAGAATGTCCAAGGGATACAGTAAACCTGACGTGAAGCATAGGAATCTATAACTAGTGTCACAGGAATTGTTCAAAACATAGACAGTAAGAAGAGTCAGTCGTCTTGTACGTAAGTCGGCATTGTGCCTTTTCTATTTAATTCCGATGCAATTTCTGTGTTTCATCGTCAATAAGAATGTCAGAGGGATACAGTAAACCTGAAGTGAAGCATCGGAATCTATAACTAGTGTCACAGGAATGGTTCAAATCACAGTCAATAAGAAGAATCAGTCTTCTTGTACATATGTCGGCATTGTGCATTTTCTATTTAATTCCGTTGCAATTTATGTGTTTCATCGTCAATAAGAATGTCAGAGGGATACAGTAAACCGGAAGTGAAGCATCGGAATCTATAACTAGTGTCACAGGAATGGTTCAAAATATAGACAGTAAGAAGAGTCTGCCTTTTTTACTTAAGTCGGCATTGAGCCTTTTCTATTTAATTCCGATGCAATTTCTGTGTTTCATCGTCAATAAGAAGGTCAGAGGGATACAGTAAACCTGAAATAAAGCATCGGAATCTGTAACTAGTGTCACGGGAATGGTATATACATAGAGAGTAAGAAAAGTCAGTTTTGTTGTACTTAAGTCGGCATTGTGCTTTTTCTATTTAATTCTGATGCAATTTCTGTTTTTCATCGTCCATAAGAAGGTAAGAGGGATACAGTTAACCTGAAGTGAAGCATTGGAATCTATAACTAGTGTCACAGGAATGGTTCAAAACATAGCCAGTAAGAAGAGCCAGTATTCTTGTACTTGAGTCGGCATTGTGCTTTTTGTATTTAATTCCGATGCCATTTCTGTGTTTCATCGTCAATACGAAGGTCAGAGAGATACAGTATACCAGAAGTGATACATCGGAATCTATAACTAGTGTCACAGGAATGGTTAAAATCATAGACAGTAAGAAGAGTCGTTCTTCTTGTACTTAAGTCGGCATTGTGCCTTTTGTATTTAATTCCGATGCAATTTCTGTATTTCATTGTCAATAACAAGGTCAGAGGGAAACAGTAAACCAGAAGTAAAGCATCTGAATCTATAACTAGTGTCACTGGAATGGTTCAAAACATAGACAGTAGGAAGAGTCAGGCTTCTTGTACTTAAGTCGGCATTGTGCCTTTTCTATTTAATTCCGATGCAATTTCTGTGTTTCGTCGTCAATACGAAAGTCCAAGGGATACAGTAAACCTGAAGCGAATCATAGGAATCTAGAACTAGTGTCAAAGGAATGGTTCAACACATAGACAGTAAGAAGAACCAGTCTTCTTGTATTTAAGTCGGCATTGTGCCTTTTGTATTTAATTCCGATGCAATTTCTGTGTTTCAGCGTCAATAAGAATGTCAGAGGAATACAGTAAACCTGAAGTGAAGCATCGGAATCTATAACTAGTGTCACAGGAATGGTTCAAAACATAGACAGTAAGAAGAGTCAGTCTTCTTGTACTTAAGTCGGCAATGTGACTTTTATATTTAATACCGATACAATTTCCGTGTTTCATCGTCAATAAGAAGGTCCAAGGGATACAGTAAACACGAAGTGAAGCATCGGAATCTGTAACTAGTGTCACAGGAATGGTTCAAAACATAGACAGTAAGAAGAGTCTGTCTTCTTGTTCTTAAGTCGGCATTGTGCCTTTTGTATTCCATTCCGATGCAATTTCTGTGTTTCATCGTCAACAAGAAGGTCAGAGGGTTACAGTACACCTGAAGTGAAGCATCGGAATCTATAACTAGTGACACAGGAGTGGTTCAAAATATAGACAGTGAGAAGAGTCAGTCATCTTGTAATTAAGTCGCCATTGTGCCTTTTGTATTTGATTCCGATGCAACTTCCGTGTTTCGTCGTCAATAAGAAGATCCAAATGATACAGTAAACCTGAACTGAAGCATAGTAATCTATAACTAGTGTCACAGGAATGGTTGAAAACATAGATAGTAAGAACAGTCAGTCTTCGTGTACTTAAGTCGGCATTGTGCCTTTTCTTTTTAATTCCGATGCAATTTCTGTGTTTCATCATCAATAAGAATGTCAGAGGAATACAGTAAACCTGAAGTGAAGCATCGGAATCTATAACTAGTGTCACAGGAATGGTTCAAAACATACACAGTAGAAAGAGTCAGTCTTCTTGTACTTAAGTCGGCATTGAGCCTTTTTCATTTAAATCCAATGCAATTTCATTGTTTCGTCGTCAATAAGAAGGTCCAAGGGATACAGTAAACCTGAAGTGAAGCATCGGAATCTATAACTAGTGATACAGGAAAGGTTCAAAACATAGTCAATAAGGAGAACCAGTCTTCTTGTACTTAAGTCGGCAAAGTGCCTTTTGTATTTAATTCCGATGCAATCTCTGTGTTACAGCGTAAATAAGAAGGTCAGAGGTATACAATAAACCAGAACTGAAGCATCGGAATCTACAACTAGTCTCACAGGAATGGTTCAAATCATAGACAGTAAGTAGAGTCAGTCTTCTTGTCCTTAAGTCGGCATTGTGCCTTTTGTATTAAATTCCGATGCAATTTCTGTGTTTCATCGTTAATAAGAAGGTCAGAGGGATACAGTAAACCAGAAGTAAAGCATCGAAATCTATAACTAGTGTCACAGGAATGGTTCAAAGCATAGACAGTAGGAAGAGTCAGGCTTCTTGTACTTAAGTCGGCATTGTGCCTTTTCTATTCAATTCCGATGCAATTACTGTGTTTCGTCGTCACTACGAAGGTCCAAGGGATACAGTAAACCTGAAGTGAATCATAGGAATCTAGAACTAGTGTTACAGGAATGGTTCAAATCATAGACAGTAAGAAGAGTCAGTCTTCTTGTACTTAAGTCGGCATTGTGCCTTTTCTATTTAATTCCGATGCAATTTCTGTGTTTCATCGTCCATAAGAAGGTCGGAGGGATACACTAAACCTGAAGTGAAGCATCGGAATCTATAACTAGTGTCACAGGAATGGTTCAAAACATAGACAGTAAGAAGAGTCAGTTTTCTTCTACTTAAGTAGGCATTGTGCCGTTTGTATTGAATTCCGATGCAATTTCTGTGTTTCAATGTCAATAAGAAGGTCAGAGGGATACAGTAAACCTGAAGTGAAGCAACGGAATCTATAACTAATGTCACAGGAATGGTTAAAAACATAGGCAGTAAGACGAGCCAGCCTTCTTGTACTTGAGTCGGCATTGTGCATTTTGTATTTAATTCCGATGCAATTTCTGTGTTTCATCGTCAATAAGATGGTCAGTGGGTACCGTAAACTTGAAATGAAGCATCGGAATCTATAACTTGTGTCACAGGAATGGTTCAACACATAGACAGTAAGAAGAACCAGTCTTCTTGTATTTAAGTCGGCATTGTGCCTTTTGTATTTAATTCCGATGCTATTTCTGTGTTTCAGCGTCAATAAGAAGGTCACAGGGATACAATAAACCAGAACTGAAGCATCGGAATCTACAACTAGTGTCACAGAAATGGTTCAAAACATAGACAGTAAGAAGAGTCAGTCTTCTTGTACTTAAGTCGGCATTGTGCCTTTTGTATTTAATTCCGTTGCAATTGCTGTATTTCATTGTCAATAAGAAGGTCAGAGGGAAACAGTAAACCAGAAGTAAAGCATCTGAATCTATATCTAGTGTCACTGGAATGGTTCAAAACATAGACAGTAGGAAGAGTCAGGCTTCTTGTACTTAAGTCGGCATTGTGCCTTTTCTATTTAATTCCGATGCAATTTCTGTGTTTTGTCGTCAATACGAAAGTCCAAGGGATACAGTAAACCTGAAGCAAATCATAGGAATCTAGAACTAGTGTCAAAGGAATGGTTCAAATCATAGACAGTAAGAAGAGTCAGTCTTCTTGTACTTAAGTCGGCATTGTGCATTTTCTATTTAATTCCGATGCCATTTCTGTGTTTTATCGCCAATAAGAATGTTAGAGGGATACAGTAAACCTGAAGTGAAGCATCGGATTCTATAACCAGTGTCACAGGAATGGTTCAAAACATAGACAGTAAGAAGAGTCAATCTTGTTGTACTTAAGTATGCATTATGCCTTTTGTATTTAATTCCGATACAATTTCTGTGTTTCATCGTCAATAAGAAGGTCAGAGGGATACAGTAAACCTGAAATAAAGCATCGGAATCTGTAACTAGTGTCACGGGAATGGTTTAAAACACATAGAGTAAGAAAATTCAGTTTTGTTGTACTTAAGTCGGCATTGTGCTTTTTCTATTTAATTTCGATGCAATTTCTGTTTTTCATCGTCCATATGAAGGTCAGAGGGATACAGTTAACCTGATGTGAAGCATTGGAATCTATAACTAGTGTCACAGGAATGGTCCAAAACATAGCCAGTAAGAAGAGCCAGTATTCTTGTACTTGAGTCGGCATTGTGCTTTTTGTATTTAATTCCGAAGCCATTTCTGTGTTTCATCGTCAATACGAAGGTCAGAGAGATACAGTATACCTGATGTGAAACATCGGAATCTATAACTAGTGTCACAGGAATGGTTAAAATCATAGACAGTAAGAAGAGTTAGTCTCCTTGTACTTACGTCGGCATTGTGCCTTTTGTATTTATTTCCGATGCAATTTCTGTATTTCATTGTCAATAAGAAGGTCAGAGGGAAACAGTAAACCAGAAGTAAAGCATCTGAATCTATAACTAGTGTCACTGGAATGGTTCAAACATAGGCAGTAGGAAGAGTCAGGCTTCTTGTACTTAAGTCGGCATTTTGCCTTTTGTATTTAATTCCGATGCAATTTCTGTGTTTCGTCGTCAATACGAAAGTCCAAGGGATACAGTAAACCTGAAGCGAATCATAGGAATCTAGAACTAGTGTCAAAGGAATGGTTCAAATCATAGACAGTAAGAAGAGTCAGTCCTCTTGTACTTAAGTCGGCATTGTGCATTTTCTATTTAATTCCGAAGCCATTTCTGTGTTTTATCGCCAATAAGAATGTCAGAGGGATACAGTAAACCTGAAATGAAGCATCTGATTCTATAACCAGTGTCACAGGAATGGTTCAAAACATAGACAGTAAGAAGAGTCAGTCTTGTTGTACTTAAGTATGCATTATGCCTTTTGTATTTAATTCCGATGCAATTTCTGTGTTTCATCGTCAATAAGAAGGTCAGAGGGATACAGTATACCTGAAGTGAAGCATTGGAATCTATAACTAGTGTCACAGGAATGGTTCAAAACATAGCCAGTAAGAAGAGCCAGTATTCTTGTACTTGAGTCGGCATTGTGCTTTTTGTATTTAATTCCGAAGCCATTTCTGTGTTTCATCGTCAATACGAAGGTCAGAGAGATACAGTATACCTGATGTGAAACATCGGAATCTATAACTAGTGTCACAGGAATGGTTAAAATCATAGACAGTAAGAAGAGTTAGTCTCCTTGTACTTAAGTCGGCATTGTGCCTTTTGTATTTATTTCCGATGCAATTTCTGTATTTCATTGTCAATAAGAAGGTCAGAGGGAAACAGTAAACCAGAAGTAAAGCATCTGAATCTATAACTAGTGTCACTGGAATGGTTCAAACATAGGCAGTAGGAAGAGTCAGGCTTCTTGTACTTAAGTCGGCATTTTGCCTTTTGTATTTAATTCCGATGCAATTTCTGTGTTTCGTCGTCAATACGAAAGTCCAAGGGATACAGTAAACCTGAAGCGAATCATAGGAATCTAGAACTAGTGTCAAAGGAATGGTTCAAATCATAGACAGTAAGAAGAGTCAGTCCTCTTGTACTTAAGTCGGCATTGTGCATTTTCTATTTAATTCCGAAGCCATTTCTGTGTTTTATCGCCAATAAGAATGTCAGAGGGATACAGTAAACCTGAAATGAAGCATCTGATTCTATAACCAGTGTCACAGGAATGGTTCAAAACATAGACAGTAAGAAGAGTCAGTCTTGTTGTACTTAAGTATGCATTATGCCTTTTGTATTTAATTCCGATGCAATTTCTGTGTTTCATCGTCAATAAGAAGGTCAGAGGGATACAGTAAACCTGAAATAAACCATCGGAATCTGTAACTAGTGTCACGGGAATGGTTTAAAACATAGAGAGTAAGAAAAGTCAGTTTTGTTGTACTTAAGTCGGCATTGTGCTTTTTCTATTTAATTCCGATGCAATTTCTGTTTTTCATCGTCCATAAGAAGGTCAGAGGGATACAGTTAACCTGAAGTGAAGCATTGGAATCTATAACTAGTGTCACAGGAATGGTTCAAAACATAGCCAGTAAGAAGAGCCAGTATTCTTGTACTTGAGTCGGCATTGTGCTTTTTGTATTTAATTCCGATGCCATTTCTGTGTTTCATCGTCAATACGAAGGTCAGAGAGATACAGTATACCTGAAGTGAAACATCGGAATCTATAACTAGTGTCACAGGAATGGTTAAAATCATAGACAGTAAGAAGAGTCAGTTTGCTTGTACTTAAGTCGGCATTGTGCCTTATGTATTTAATTCCGATGCAATTTATGTGTTTTATCGTCAATAACAAGGTCCAAGGGATACAGTAAACATATAGTGAAGCATCGGAATCTAAAACTGGTCTCACAGGAAATGTTGAAATCATAGTCAGTAGGAAGAGTCAGTCTTCTTGTACTTAGGTTGGCATTGTGCCTTTTGTATTTAATTCTGATGCAATTTCTGTGTTTCATCGTCAATAAGAAGGTCCAAGGGATACAGTAAAAGTATAGTGAAGCATCGAAATCTAAAACTGTTCTCACAGGAAATGTTCAAAACATAGTCAGAAAGAAGAGTCAGTCTTCTTGTACTTAAGTTGGTATTGTGCCTTTTGTATTTAATTCCGATGCACTTTCTGTGTTTCATCGTCAATAAGAAGGTCCAAGGGATACAGTAAACATATAGTGAAGCATCGGAATGTAAAACTGGTCTCACAGTAAATGTACAAAAGGTAGTCAGTAAGAAGAGTCAGTCTTCTTGTACTTAAGTCCGCATTGTGCCTTTTGTATTTAATTCCGATGCAATTTCTGTGTTTGATCGTTAATAAGAAGGTTCAAGGGATACAGTAAACATATAGTGAAGCATCGGAATCTAAAACTGGTCTCACAGGAAATGTTCAAAACATAGTCAGTAAGAAGAGCCAGTCTTCTTGTACTTAAGTCGGTATTGTGCCTTTTGTATTTATTTCTGATGCAATTTCTGTGTTTCATCGTCAATAAGAAGGTCAGAGTGATACAGTAAACCTGAGGTGAAGAATCGCAATCTATAACTAGTGTCACAGGAATGGTTCAAAATATAGACAGTAAGAAGAGTCAGTCTTCTTGTACGTAGGTCGGGAATGTGACTTTTATATTTAATACCGATACAATTTCCGTGTTTCATCGTCAATAATAAGGTCCAAGGTATACAGTAAACACGAAGTGAAGCATCGGAATCTGTAACTAGTGTCACAGGAATGGTTCAAAACATAGACAGTAAGAAGAGTCTGTCTTCTTGTTCTTAAGTCGGCATTGTGCCTTTTGTATTTCATTCCGACTCAATTTCTGTGTTTCATCGTCAACAAGAAGGTCAGAGGGATACAGTACACCTGAAGTGAAGCATCGGAATCTATAACTAGTGACACAGGAATGGTTCAAAATATAGACAGTGAGAAGAGTCAGTCATCTTGTAATTAAGTCGCCATTGTGCCTTTTGTATTTGATTCCGATGCAACTTCCGTGTTTCGTCGTCAATAAGAAGATTCAAATGATACAGTAAACCTGAACTGAAGCATAGTAATCTATAACTAGTGTCACAGGAATGGTTCAAAGCATAGATAGTAAGAACAGTCAGTCTTCGTGTACTTAAGTCGGCATTGTGCCTTTTTTATTTAACTCCAATGCAATTTCATTGTTTCGTCGTCAATAAGAAGGTCCAAGGGATACAGTAAACCTGAAGTGAAGCATCGGAATCTATAACTAGTGATACAGGAAAGGTTCAAAACATAGTCAATAAGGAGAACCAGTCTTCTTGTACTTAAGTCGGCAAAGTGCCTTTTGTATTTAATTCCGATGCAATCTCAGTGTTTCAGCGTAAATACGAAGGTCAGAGGTATACAATAAACCAGATCTGAAGCATCGGAATATACAACTAGTGTCACAGGAATGGTTCAAATCATAGACAGTAAGTAGAGTCAGTCTTCGTGTCCTTAAGTCGGCATTGTGCCTTTTGTATTAAATTCCGATGCAATTTCTGTGTTTCATCGTTAATAAGAAGGTCAGAGGGATACAGTAAACCAGAAGTAAAGCATCGGAATCTATAACTAGTGTCACAGGAATGGTTCAAAACATAGACAGTAGGAATAGTCAGGCTTCTTGTACTTAAGTCGGCATTGTGCCTTTTCTATTCAATTCCGATGCAATTACTGTGTTTCGTCGTCAGTAAGAAGGTCAGAGGGATACAGTAAACCTGAATTAAAGCATCGGAATCTATAACTAGTGTCACAGGAAGGGTTGAAAACATAGACAGTTGGAAGAGTCCGGCTTCCTGTACTTAAGGCGGCATTGTGCATTTTCGATTTAATTCCGATGCAATTTCTGTGTTTCGTCGTCAGTACGAAGGTACGAGGGATACAGTAAACCTGAAGTGAATCATAGGAATCTAGAACTAGTGTCACAGGAGTGGTTCAATTCATAGAGAGTAAGAAGAGGCAGCCTTCTTGTACTTAAGTCGGCATTGTGCCTTTTCTATTTAATTCCGATGCAATTTTTGTGTTTCATCGTCAATACGAATGTCAGAGGGATACAGTAAACCTGAAGTGAAGCATCGGAATCTATAACCAGTGTTACAGGAATGGTTCAAAACATAGACAGTAAGAAGAGTCAGTCCTGTTGTACCTAGGTCTGCATTAGTCCTTTTGTATTTAATTCCGATGCAATTTCTGTGTTTCATCGTCAATAAGAAGGTCAGAGGGTTACAGTAAACCTGAGGTGAAGCATCGGAATCTATAACTAGTGTCACAGGAATGGTTCAAATCATTGACAGTAACAAGGGTTAGGCTTCTTGTACTTAAGGCGGCATTGTGCCTTTTCCACTTAATTCCGATGCAACTTCTGTGTTTCATCGTTAATAAGAATGTCAGAGGGATACAGTAAACCAGAAGTGAAGCATCGGAATCTATAACCAGTGTCACAGGAATGGTTCAAAACATAGACAGTAGGAAGAGTCAGGCTTCTTGTACTTAAGTCTGCATTGTGCCTTTTCTATTTCATTCCGATGCAATTTCTGTGTTTCGTCGTCAATAACAAGGTCAGAGAGATACAGTAAACCTGAAGTGAAGCATCGGAATCTATAACTAGTGTCACAGGAAGGGTTGAAATCATAGACAGTAGGAAGAGTCAGGCTTCTTGTACATAAGGCGGCATTGTGCATTTTCGATTTAATTACGATGCAATTTCTGTGTTTCGTTGTCAATACGAAGGTACAAGGGATACTGTAAACCTGAAGTGAATCATAGGAATCTAGAACTAGTGTCACAGGAATGGTTCAAATCATAGAGAGTAAGAAGAGTCAGTCTTCTTGTACTTAAGTCGGCATTGTGCCTTTTCTATTTAATTCCGATGCAACTTCTGTGTTTCATCGTCAATAAGAATGTCACAGGGATACAGTAAACCAGAAGTGAAGCATCGGAATCTATAACCAGTGTCACAGGAATGGTTCAAAACATAGACAGTAGGATGAGTCAGGCTTCTTATACTTAAGTCGGCATTGTGACTTTTCTATTTCATTCCGATGCTATTTCTGTGTTTCATCGTCAATAAGAAGGTCCAAGGAATACAGTAAACCTGAAGTGAATCATAGGAATCTAGAACTAGTGTCACAGGAATGGTTCAAATCATTGACAGTAACAAGGGTTAGGCTTCTTGTACTTAAGGCGGCATTGTGCATTATCGATTTAATTCCTATGCAATTTCTGTGTTTCGCCGTCAATACGAAGGTACAAGGGATACAGTAAATCTGAAGCGAATCATAGGAATCTAGAACTAGTGTCACAGGAATGGTTCAAATCACAGAGAGTAAGAAGATTCAGTCTTCTTGTACCTAAGTCGGCTATGTGCCTTTTCCATTTAATTCCGATGCAACTTCTGTGTTTCATCGATAATAAGAATGTCAGAGGGATACAGCAAACCAGAAGTGAAGCATCGGAATCTATAACCAGTGTCACAGGAATGGTTCAAAACATAGACGGTGGGAAGAGTCAGGTTTCTTGTACTTAAGTCTGCATTGTGCCTTTTCTATTTCATTCCGATGCAATTTCTGTGATTCGTCGTCAATACGAAAGTCCAAGGGATACAGTAAACCTAACGTGAAGCATAGGAATCTATAACTAGTGTCACAGGAATGGTTCAAAAGATAGACAGTAAGAAAAGTCAGTCTTCTTGTACGTAAGTCGGCATTGTGCCTTTTCTAATTAATTCCGATGCAATTTCTGCGTTTCATCGTCAATAAGAATGTCAGAGGGATACAGTAAACCTGAAGTGAAGCTTCGGAATCTATAACTAGAGTCACAGGATTGGTTCAAAGCATTGACAGTAGGAAGAGTCAGTCTTCTTTAACTTAAGTCGGCATTGTGCCTCTTCTATTTAAATTCGATGCAATTTCTGTGTTTCGTCGTCAATAAGAAAGTCCAAGGGATACAGTAAACATATAGTGAAGCATCGGAATCTAAAACTGCTCTCACAGGAAATGTTCAAATAGAAGTCAGTAAAAGAGTTAGACTTCTTGTACTTAAGTTGGCATTGTGCCTTTTCTATTTAATTCCGATGCAATTTCTGTGTTTCGCGTCAATAAGAAGGTCCAAGGGATACAGCAAACCTGAAGTGAAGCATCGGAATCTATAACTAGTGTCACAGGAAAGGTTCAACACATAGACAGTAAGAAGAACCAGTCTTCTTGTACTTAAATCGGCATTGTGCCTTTTGTATTTAATTCCGATGCAATCTCTGTGTTTCAGCGTCAATAAGAAGGTCAGAGGGATACAATAATCCAGAACTGAAGCATCGGAATCTACAACTAGTGTCACAGGAATGGTTCAAAACATAGGCAGTAAGAAGAGTCAGTCTTCTTGTACTTAAGGCGGCATTGTGCATTTTGTATTAAATTCCGATGCAATTTCTGTGTTTCATCGTCAATAAGAAGGTCAGAGTGATACAGTAAACCAGAAGTAAAGCATCGGAATCTATAACTAGTGTCACAGGAATGGTTCAAAAAATAGACAGTAGGAAGAGTCAGGCTTCTTGTACCTAAGTCGGCATTGTGACTTTTCTATTCAAATCCGATGCAATTTCTGTGTTTCGTCGTCAATACGAAGGTCCAAGGGATACAGTAAACCTGAAGCGAATCATAGGAATCTAGAACTAGTGTCACAGGAATGGTTCAAATCATAGACAGTAAGAAGAGTCAATCTTCTTGTACTTAAGTCAGCATTGTGCCTTTTCTATTTAATTCCGATGCAATTTCTGTGTTTCATCGCCACTAAGAATGTCAGAAGGATATAGTACACCTGAAGTGAAGCATCTGATTCTATATCCAGTGTCACAGGAAAGGTTCAAAACACAGACAGTAAGAAGAGCCAGTCTTCTTGTACTTAAGTCGGTATTGTGACTTATGTATTTATTTCTGATGCAATTTCTGTGTTTCATCGTCAATAAGAAGGTCAGAGTGATACAGTAAACCTGAGGTGAAGAATCGCAATCTATAACTAGTGTCACAGGAATGGTTCAAAATATAGACAGTAAGAAGAGTCAGTATTCTTGTACTTAGGTCGGGAATGTGACTTTTATATTTAATACCTATACAATTTCCGTTTTTCATCGTCAATAATAAGGTCCAAGGGATACAGTAAACACGAAATGAAGCATCGGAATCTGTAACTAGTGTCACAGGAATGGTTCAAAATATAGACAGTAAGAAGAGTCTGTCTTCTTGTTCTTAAGTCGGCATTGTGCCTTTCGTGTTTCATTCCGATGCAATTTCTGTGTTTCATCGTCAACAAGAAGGTCAGAGGGATACAGTACACCTGAAGTGAAGCATCGGAATCTATAACTAGTGACACAGGAATGGTTCAAAATATAGACAGTGAGAAGAATCAGTCATCTTGTAATTAAGTCGCCATTGTGCCTTTTGTATTTGATTCCGATGCAACTTCCGTGTTTCGTCGTCAATAAGAAGATCCAAATGATACAGTAAACCTGAACTGAAGCATAGTAATCTATAACTAGTGTCACAGGAATGGTTCAAAACATAGATATTAAGAACAGTCAGTCTTCGTGTACTTAAGTCGGCATTGTGCCTTTTTTATTTAACTCCAATGCAATTTCATTGTTTCGTCGTCAATAAGAAGGTCCAAGGGATACAGTAAACCTGAAGTGAAGCATCGGAATCTATAACTAGTGATACAGGAAAGGTTCAAAACATAGTCAATAAGGAGAACCAGTCTTCTTGTACTTAAGTCGGCAAAGTGCCTTTTGTACTTAATTCCGATGCAATCTCTGTGTTTCAGCGTAAATAAGAAGGTCAGAGGTATACAATAAACCAGATCTGAAGCATCGGAATCTACAACTAGTGTCACAGGAATGGTTCAAATCATAGACAGTAAGTAGAGTCAGTCTTCTTGTCCTTAAGTCGGCATTGTGCCTTTTGTATTAAATTCCGATGCAATTTCTGTGTTTCATCGTTAATAAGAAGGTCAGAGGGATACAGTAAACCAGAAGTAAAGCATCGGAATCTATAACTAGTGTCACAGGAATGGTTCAAAACATAGACAGTAGGCAGAGTCAGGCTTCTTGTACTTAAGTCGGCATTGTGCCTTTTCTATTCAATTCCGATGCAATTACTGTGTTTCGTCGTCAATAAGAAGGTCAGAGGGATACAGTAAACCTGAATTAAAGCATCGGAATCTATAACTAGTGTCACAGGAAGGGTTGAAAACATAGACAGTTGAAAGAGTCCGGCTTCCTGTACTTAAGGCGGCATTGTGCATTTTCGATTTAATTCCGATGCAATTTCTGTGTTTCGTCGTCAGTACGAAGGTACGAGGGATACAGTAAACCTGAAGTGAATCATAGGAATCTAGAACTAGTGTCACAGGAGTGGTTCAATTCATAGAGAGTAAGAAGAGGCAGCCTTCTTGTACTTAAGTCGGCATTGTGCCTTTTCTATTTAATTTCGATGCAATTTCTGTGTTTCATCGTCAAAACGGAGGTCAGAGGGTTACAGTAAACCTAAGGTGAAGCATCGGAATCTATAACTAGTGTCACAGGAATGGTTCAAAACATAGACAGTAAGAAAAGTCAGTCTTCTTGTACTTAAGTCGGCATTGTGCCTTTTGTATTTTATTCCGATGCAATTTCTGTGTTTCATCGTCAATAAGAAGGTCAGAGCGATACAGTAAACCTGAAGTGAAGCATCGGAATCTATAACTAGTGTCACAGGAAGGGTTGAAAACATAGACAGTAGGAAGAGTCAGGCTTCTTGTACTTAAGGCGGCATTGTGCATTTTCGATTTAATTCCGATGCAATTTCTGTGTTTCGTCGTCAATACGAAGGTACAAGGGATACAGTAAACCTGAAGCGAATCATTGGAATTTAGAACTAGTGTCACAGGAATGGTTCAATTCATAGACAGTAACAAGAGTCTGTCTTCTTGTACTTAAGTCGGCATTGTGCCTTTTATATTTAATTCCGATGCAACTTCTGTGTTTCATCGTCAATAAGAATGTCAGAGGGATACAGTAAACCTGAAGTGAAGCATCGGAATCTATAACCAGAGTCACAGGAATGGTTCAAAACATAGACAGTGGGAAGAGTCAGGCTTCTTGTACTTAAGTCGGCATTGTGCCTTTTCTATTTCATTCCGAGGCTATTTCTGTGTTTCGTCATCAATACGAAGGTCCAAGGGATACAGTAAACCTGATGTGAATCATAGGAATCTAGAACTAGTGTCACAGGAATGGTTCAATTCATAGACAGTAACAAGAGTCTGTCTTCTTGTACTTAAGTCGGCATTGTGCCTTTTCTATTTAATTCCGATGCAATTTCTGTGTTTCATCGCCAATAAGAATGTCAGAGGGATGCAGTCAACCTGAAGTGAAGCATCGGATTCTATAACCAGTGTCACAGGACTGGTTCAAAACATAGACAGTAAGAAGAGTCAGTCTTGTTGTAATTAAGTCGGCATTATGCCTTTTGTATTTAATTCCGATGCAATTTCTGTGTTTCATCATCAATACGAAGGTCAGAGGGATACAGTAAACCTAAGGTGAAGTATCGGAATCTATAACTAGTGTCACAGGAATGGTTCAAAACATAGACAGTACGAAAAGTCAGTCTTCTTGTACTTAAGTCGGCATTGTTCCTTTTGTATTTAATTCCGATGCAATTTCTGTGTTTCATCGTCAATAAGAAGGTCAGAGGGATACAGTAAACCTGAAGTGAAGCATCGAAATCTATAACTAGTGTCACAGGAAGGGTTGAAAACATAGACAGTAGGAAGTGTCAGTCTTCTTGTACTTAAGGCGGCATTGTGCATTTTCGATATAATTACGATGCAATTTCTGTGTTTCGTTGTCAATACGAAGGTACAAGGGATACAGTGAACCTGATGTGAAGCATCGGATGCTATAACCAGTGTCGCAGGAATGGTTCAAAACATAGACAGTAGGAAAAGTCAGGCTTCTTATACTTAAGTCGGCATTGTGACTTTTCTATTTCATTCCGATGCAATTTCTGTGTTTCGTCGTCAATACGAAGGTCCAAGGGATACAGTAAACCTGAAGTGAATCATAGGAATCTAGAACTAGTGTCACAGGAATGGTTCAAATCATAGACAGTAAGAAGAGTCAGTCTTCTTGTACTTACGTCGGCATTGTACCTTTTCTATTTAATTCCGATGCAATTTCTGTGTTTCGTCGTGAATAAGAATGTCCAAGGGATACAGTAAACCTGACGTGAAGCATAGGAATCTATAACTAGTGTCACAGGAATGGTTCGAAACATAGACAGTAAGAAGAGTCAGTCTTCTTGTACGTAAGTCGGCATTGTGCCTTTTCTATTTAATTCCGATGCAATTTCTGTGTTTCATCGTCAATAAGAATGTCAGAGGGATACAGTAAACCTGAAGTGAAGCATCGGAATCTATATCTAGTGTCACAGGAATGGTTCAAATCACAGTCAATAAGAAGAATCAGTCTTCTTGTACTTATGTCGGCATTGTGCCTTTTCTATTTAATTCCGTTGCAATTTATGTGTTTCATCGTCAATAAGAATGTCAGAGGGATACAGTAAACCGGAAGTGAAGCATCGGAATCTATAACTAGTGTCACAGGAATGGTTCAAAATATAGACAGTAAGAAGAGTCAGCCTTTTTTACTTAAGTCGGCATTGTGCCTTTTCTATTTAATTCCGATGCAATTTCTGTGTTTCATCGTCAATAAGAATGTCAGAGGGATACAGTAAACCTGAAGTGGAGCACCGGAATCCATAACTAGTGTCACAGGTATGGTTCAAAATATAGACAGTAAGAAGAATCAGTCTTCTTGTACTTATGTCGGCATTGTGCCTTTTCTATTTAATTCCGTTGCAATTTATGTGTTTCATCGTCAATAAGAATGTCAGAGGGATACAGTAAACCTGAAGTGAAGCATCGGAATCTATAACTAGTGTCACAGGAAGGGTTGAAAACATAGACAGTAGGAAGGGTCAGGCTTCGTGTACTTAAGGCGGCATTGTGCATTTTCGATTTAATTACGATGCAATTTCTGTGTTTCGTCGTCTATACGAAGGTACAAGGGATACAGTAAACCTGAAGTGAATCATTGGAATTTAGAACTAGTGTCACAGGAATAGTTCAAATCATAGAGAGTAAGAAGAGTCAGTCTTCTTGTACTTAAGTCGGCATTGTGCCTTTTCTATTTAATTCCGATGCAACTATTGTGTTTCATCGTCAATAAGAATGTCAGAGGGATACAGTAAACCTGAAGTGAAGCATCGGAATCTATAACCAATGTCACAGGAATGGTTCAAAACATAGACAGTGGGAAGAGTCAGGCTTCTTATACTTAAGTCGGCATTGTGCCTTTTCTATTTCATTCCGATGCTATTTCTGTGTTTCGTCGTCAATACGAAGGTCCAAGGGATACAGTAAACCTGATGTGAATCATAGGAATCTAGAACTAGTGTCACAAGAGTGGTTCAATTCATAGACAGTAAGAAGAGTCAGTCTTCTTGTACTTAAGTCGGCATTGTGCCTTTTCTATTTAATTCCGATGCAATTTCTGTGTTTCATCGCCAATAAGAATGTCAGAGGGATACAGTCAACCTGAAGTGAAGCATCGGATTCTATAACCAATGTCACAGGAATGGTTCAAATCATAGACAGTAAGAAGAGTCAGTCTTGTTGTACTTAAGTCGGCATTATGCCTTTTGTATTTAATTCCGATGCAATTTCTGTGTTTCATCGTCAATACGAAGGTCAGAGGGTTACAGTAAAACTAAGGTGAAGCATCGGAATCTATAACTAGTGTCACAGGAATGGTTCAAAACATAGACAGTACGAAGAGTCAGTCTTCTTGTACTTAAGTCGGCATTGTGCCTTTTGTATTTAATTCCGATGCAATTTCTGTGTTTCATCGTCAATAAGAAGGTCAGAGGGATACAGTAAACGTGAAGTGAAGCATCGGAATCTATAATTAGTGTCACAGGAAGGGTTGAAAACATAGACAGTAGGAAGAGTCAGGCTTCTTGTACTTAAGGCGGCATTGTACCTATTATATTTAATTCCGATGCAATTTCTGTGTTTCGTCGTCAATAAGAATGTCCAAGGGATACAGTAAACCTGACGTGAAGCATAGGAATCTATATCTAGTGTCACAGGAATTGTTCAAACCATAGACATTAAGAAGAGTCAGTCTTCTTGTACGTAAGTCGGCATTGTGCCTTTTCTATTTAATTCCGATGCAATTTCTGTGTTTCATCGTCAATGAGAATGTCAGAGGGATACAGTAAACCTGAAGTGAAGCATCGGAATCTATAACTAGTGTCACAGGAATGGTTCAAAGCATTGACAGTAGGAAGAGTCAGTCTTCTTGTACTTAAGTCGGCATTGTGCCTTTTCTATTTAATTCCAATGCAATTTCTGTGTTTCGTCGTCAATAAGAAGGTCCAAGGGATACAGGAAACCTGATGTGAAGCATATGATTCTATAACAAGTGTCACAGGAAAGGTTCAAATCACAGACAGTCAGAAGAGTCAGTCTTCTTGTACTTAAGTCGCCATTGTGATTTTTGTATTTAATTCCGATGCAATTTCTGTGTATCATCGTCAATAAGAAGGTCGGAGGGATACAGTAAACCTAAAGTGAAGCATCGGTATCTATAACTAGTGTCACAGGAATGGTTCAAATCAAGTCAATAAGAAGAGTCAGTCTTCTTGTACTTATGTCGGCATTGTGCCTTTTCTATTTAATTCCGTTGCAATTTATGTGTTTCGTCGTCAATACGAAGGTCCAAGGGATACAGTAAACCTGATGTGAAGCATCGGAATCTATAACCGGTCTCACAGGAAAGGTTCAAAGCAAAGAGAGTGAGAAGAGCCAATCATCTTGTATTTAAATCGGCATTGTGCCTTTTGTAGTTAATTCCGATGCAATTTCTGAGTTTCATCGTCAATAAGAAGGTCAGAGGAATACAGTAATCCTGAAGTGAAGCATCGGAATCTATAACTAGTGTCACAGGAACGGTTAAACCAAAGACAGTAGGAAGAGTCAGGCTTCTTGTACTTATGTCGGCATTGTGCCTTTTGTATTTAATCCCGATGCAATTTCTGTGTTTCGTCGTCAATATTAAGGTCCAGGGATACAGTAAACCTGAAGTGAAGCATCGGAATCTATAACTAGTGTCACAGGAATGGTTAAAAACATAGACCGTAAGAAGAGTCAGTCTTCTTGTACTTAAGTCTGCATTGTGCCTTTTGTATTAATTTCCGTTGCAATTTCTGTGATTCATCGTCGATAAGAAGGTCCAAGGGATACAGTAAACCTGATGCGAACCATCGGAATCTATAAGCGGTCTCACAGGAAAGGTTGAAATCATAGAGAGTAAGAAGAGCCAGACATCTTGTATTTGAGTCGGCATTGTGCCTTTTCTATCTAATTCCGATGCAATTTCTGTGTTTCGTCGTCAATTAGAAGGTCAGAGGAATACAGTAATCCTGAAGTGAAGCATCGGAATCTATAACTAGTGTCTCAGGAATGGTTAAAACATAGACAGTAGGAAGAGTCAGGCTTCTTGTACTTAAGTCGGCATTGTGCCTTTTGTATTTAATTCCGATGCGATTTCTGTGTTTCATCGTCAATAAGAAGGTCAGAGGGATACAGTAAACCTGAAGTAAAGCATCGGAATCTATAACAAGTGTCACAGGAATGGTTCAAGACATAGACAGTAGGAAGAGTCAGGCTTCTTGTACTTAAGTATGCATTGTGCCTTTTCTATTTAATTCCGATGCAATTTCTGTGTTTCGTCGTCAATACGAAGGTCCAAGGGATACAGTAAACCTGAAGTGAATCATAGGAATCTATAACTAGTGTCACCGGAATGGTTCAAAACATAGACAGTGGGAAGAGTCAGTTTTCTTAAACTTAAGTCAGCATTGTACCTCTTCCATTTAAATCCGATGCCCTTTCTGTGTTTCGTCGTCAATAAGAAGCTTCAAGGGATACTGTAAACATATAGTGAAGCATCGGAATCTAAAACTGGTCTCACAGGAAATGTTTAAAACATAGTTGGTAAGAAGAGTCAGACTTCTTGTTCTTAAGTCGCCATTGTACCTTTTGTATTTAATTCCGATGCAATTTCTGTGTTTCATCGTCAATAAGAAGGTCAAAGGAATACAGTAAACCAGAAGTGAAGCATCGGAGTCTATAACTAGTGTCACAGGAATGGTTAAAACATAGACAGTCGGAAGAGTCAGTCTTCTTGTACTTAAGTCGGCATTGTGCCTTTTGTACTTAATTCCGATTCAATTTCTGTGTTTCATCGTCAATAAGAAGGTCCAAGTGATACACTAAACATATAGTGCAGCATCGGAATCCAAAACTGGTCTCACAGGAAAGGTTCAAAGCATAGAGAGTAAGAAGAGCCAGTCATCTTGTATTTGAGTCGGCATTGTGCCTTTTGTATTTAATTCCGATGCAATTTCTGTGTTTCATCGTCAATAAGAAGGTCAGAGGGTTACAGTAATCCTGAGGTGTTGCATCGGAATCTATAACTAGTGTCACAGGAATGGTTCAAAACATACACAGTAAGAAATGTCAGTCTTCTTGTACTTAAGTCGGCATTGTGCCTTTTGTATTTAATTCCGATGCAATTTCTGTGTTTCATCGTCAATAAGAAGGTCAGAGGGATACAGTAAACCTGAAGTAAAGAATCGGAATCTATAACTAGTGTCACAGGAATGGTTTAAAGCATAGACAGTAGGAAGAGGCAGGCTTCTTGTTCTTAAGTATGCATTTTGCCTTTTCTATTTAATTCCGATGCAATTTCCGTGTTTCGTCGTCAATACGAAGGTCCAAGGGATACAGTAAACCTGAAGTGAAGCATAGGAATCTATAACTAGTGTCACAGGAATTGTTCAAAACATAGACAGTAAGAAGAGCAAGTCTTCGTGTACGTAAGTCGGCATTGTGCCTTTTCTATTTAATTCCGATGCAATTTCTGTGTTTCATCGTCAATAAGAATGTCAGAGGGATACACTAAACCTGAAGTGAAGCATCGGAATCTATAACATGTGTCACAGGAATGGTTCAAAACATAGACAGTATGAAGAGTCAGTCATCTTGTACTTAAGTCGGCATTGTGCCTTTTGTATTTAATTCCGATGCAATTTCTGTGTTTCATCGCCAATAAGATGGTCCAAGGGATACAGTAAACCTCAAGTGAAGCACCGGAATCTAAGACTAGTGTCACAGGAATGGTTCAAGTCATAGACAGTACGAAGGGTCAGTCTTCTTGTACTTAAGTCGGCATTGTGCCATTTCTATTTAATTCCGATGCCATTTCTGTGTTTCGTCGTCAATAAGAAGTTCCAAGGGATAGATTAAACCAGAAGTGAAGCATCGGAATCTATAACTAGAGTCACTGGAAAGGTTCAGAACATAGACAGTAAGAAGAGTCAGTCTTCTTGTACTTAGGTCGGAATTGTGCCTCTTCTATTTAAATCCGATGCAATTTCTGTGTTTCGTCGCCAATAAGAAGCTCCAAGGAATACAGTTAACATATAGTGAAGCATCGGAATCTAAAACTGGTCTCACAGGAAATGTTCACATCATAGCCAGTAAGAAGAGTCAGTCTTCTTTTACTTAAGTCGGAATTGTGCATTTTATATTTAATTTCGATGCAATTTCAGTGTTTCATCGTCAATAAGAATGTCAGATGGATACAGTAAACCTGAAGTCAAGCATCGGAATGTATAACTAGTGTCACAAGAATGGTTCAAAACATAGACACTAGGAAGAGTCAGTCTTCTTGCACTTAATTCGGCATTGTGCCTTGTCTATTTAATTCCGATGCAATGTCTGTGTTCCGTCGTCAATAAGAAGGTCCAAGAGATACAGTAAACCTGAAGTGAAGCATCGGAATCTATAACTAGTGTCACAGGAATGGTTCAAAACATAGACCGTAAGAAGAGTCAGTCTTCTTGTACTTAAGTCTGCATTGTGCCTTTTGTATTTAATTCCGATGCAATTTCTGTGATTCATCGACGATAAGAAGGTCCAAGGGATACAGTAAACCTGATGTGAACCATCGGAATCTATAAGCGGTCTCACAGGAAAGGTTCAAAGCATAGAGAGTAAGAAGAGCCAGTCATCTTGTATTTGAGTCGGCATTGTGCCCTTTGTAGTTAATTCCGATGCAATTTCTGTGTTTCATCGTCAATAAGAAGGTCAGAGGGATACAGTAAACCTGAGGTGAAGCATCGGAATCTAAAACTAGTGTCACAGGAATGGTTAAAACATAGACAGTAGGAAGAGTCAGTCTTCTTGTACTTAAGTCGGCATTGTGCCTTTTGTATTTAATCCCGATGCAATTTCTGTGTTTCGTCGTCAATAAGAAGGTCCAAGGGATACAGTAAACCTGAAGTGAAGCATCGGAATCTATAACTAGTGTCACAGGAATGGTTCAAAACATAGACAGTATGAAGAGTCAGTCTTCTTGTACTTAAGACTGCATTGTGCCTTTTGTATTTAATTCCGATGCAATTTCTGTGATTCATCGTCGATAAGAAGGTCCAAGGGATACAGTAAACCTGAAGTGAAGCATCGGAATCTATAACTAGTGTCACAGGAATGGTTCAAATCATAGACAGTAAGAAGAGTTAATCTTCTTGTACTTAAGTCGGCATTGTGACTTTTGTAATTAATTCCAATGAAATTACTGTGTTTCGTCGTCAATACGAAGGTCAAAGGGATACAGTAAACTTGATGTGAACCACCGGAAGCTATAACCGGTCTCACAGGAAAGGTTCAAAACATAGAGAGTAAGAAGAGCCAGTCATCTTGTATTTGAGTCGGCATTGTGCCTTTTGTAGTTAATTCCGATGCAATTTCTGTGTATCATCGTCAATAAGATGGTCCAAGGGATACAGTAAACATATAGTGAAGCATAGGAATCTAGAACTGGTCTCACAGGAAATGTTCACAACATAGTCAGTAAGAAGAGTCAGTCTTCTCGTACTTAAGTCGGCATTGTACATTTTGTATTTAATTCCGATGCAATTTCAGTGTTTCATCGTCAATAAGATTGTCAGAGGGATACAGTAAACCTGAAGTGAAGCATCGGAATGTATAACTACTGTCACAGGAATGGTTCAAAGCATAGACAGTACGAAGAGTCAATCTTCTTGTACTTAAGTCGGCATTGTGCCTTTTCTATTTAATTCCGATGCAATTTCTGTGTTTCGTCGTCAATAAGAAGGTCAGAGGGATACAGTAAACCTGAAGTGAAGCATCGGAATCTATAACTAGTGTCACAGGAATGGTTCAAAACATAGACACTAGGAAGAGTCAGTCTTCTAGCACTTAAGTCGGCATTGTGCTTTTGTATTTAATTCCGATGCAATTTCTGTGTTTCATCGTCGATATGAAAGTCCAAGGGATACAGGAAACCTAAAGTGAAGCATTGGAATCTATAACTAGTGTCACAGGAATGGTTCAAAACATAGACAGTAAGAAGAGTTAATCTTCTTGTACTTAAGTCGGCATTGTGACTTTTGTAATTAATTCCAATGAAATTACTGTGTTTCGTCGTCAATACGAAGGTCAAAGGGATACAGTAAACTTGATGTGAAACCATCGGGAAGCTATAACCGGTCTCACAGGAAAGGTTCAAAACATAGAGAGTAAGAAGAGCCAGTCATCTTGTATTTGATTCGGCATTGTGCCTTTTGTAGTTAATTCCGATGCAATTTCTGTGTATCATCGTCAATAAGATGGTCCAAGGGATACAGTAAACATATAGTGAAGCATAGGAATCTAAAACTGGTCTCACAGGAAATGTTCACAACATAGTCAGTAAGAAGAGTCAGTCTTCTCGTACTTAAGTCGGCATTGTACATTTTGTATTTAATTCCGATGCAATTTCAGTGTTTCATCGTCAATAAGATTGTCAGAGGGATACAGTAAACTGAAGTCAAGCATCGGAATGTATAACTAGTGTCACAAGAATGGTTCAAAACATAGACACTAGGAAGAGTCAGTCTTCTTGCACTTAAGTCGGCATTGTGCTTTTGTATTTAATTCCGATGCAATTTTTGTGTTTCATCGTCGATATGAAAGTCCAAGGGATACAGGAAACCTAAAGTGAAGCATCGGAATCTATAACTAGTGTCACAGGAATGGTTCAAAACATAGACAGTAAGAAGATGTTAATCTTCTTGTACTTAAGTCGGCATTGTGACTTTTGTATTGAATTCCGATGCAATTACTTTGTTTCATCGTCAATAAGTAGGTCAGAGGGATACAGTAAACCTGAAGTGAAGCATAGGAATCTTTAACTAGTGTTACAGGAATGGTGTCAAAACAAAGACTGTAAGATGAGTCAGTCTTTTGTACGTAACTCGGCATTGTGCCTTTTATATTTAATTCCGATGCAATTTGTGTGTTTCATCGTCAATAAGAATGTCAGAGGGATACAGTAAACCTCAAGTGAAGCATCGGAATCTATAACTAGTTTCACAGGAATGGTTCAAAACATAGACACTAGGAAGAGTCAGTCTTCTTGTACTTAATTCGGCATTGTGCCTTTTCTATTAATTTCCGATGCAATGTCTGTGTTTCGTCGTCAGTAAGAAGGTCCAAGAGATACAGTAAACCTGAAGTGACACATCGGAATCTATAACTAGTGTCACAGAAAAGGTTCAAAGCATAGACAGTAAGAAGAGTCCGTCTTCATGTACTTAAGTCGGCATTGTGCCTTTTGTATTTAATTCCGAAGCAATTTCTGTGTTTCATCGTCAATAAGAAGGTCAGAGGAATACAGTAAACCTGAAGTGAAGCATCGGAATCTGTAACTAGTGTCACAGGAATGGTTCAAAGCATAGTCAGTACGAAGAGTCATTCTTCTTGTACTTAAGTCGGCATTGTGCCTTTTGTATTTAATTCCGATGCAGTTTCTGTGTTTCATCGTCAATAAGAAGGTCCAGGGGATACAGTAAACCTGAAGTGAAGCATCGGAATTTATAACTAGTGTCCCAGGAATGGTTTCAAAACATAGACAGAAAGAAGAGTCAGTCTTCTTGTACTTAAGTCGGCATTGTGCCTTTTGTATTTAATTCCGATGCTATTTCCGTGTTTCATCGTCAAGAAGAAGGTCCAAGGGATACAGCAAACGCATAGTGAAGCATCGGAATCTAAAACTGGTCTCACAGGAAATGTTCAAATCATAGTCAGTAAGAAGAGTCCCTCTTCTTGTACTTAAGTCGGCATTGTGCCTTTTCTATTCAAATCCGATCCATTTTCTGTGTTTCGTCGTCAATAAGATGGTCCAAGGGATACAGTAAACCTGAAGTGAAGCACCGGAATCTAAAACCTGTCTCTCAGAATGGTTCAAAACATAGAGAGTAAGAGGAGCCAGTCATCATGTATTTGAGTCGGCTTTGTGCCTTTTGTATTTAATTCCGATGCAGTTTCTGTGTTTCATCGTCAATAGGAAGGTCAGAGGGAATCAGTAAACCTGAAGTGAAGCATCGGAATCTATAACTAGTGTCACAGGAATGGTTAAAACATAGACAGTAGGAAGAGTCAGTCTTCTTGTACTTAATTCGCAATTGTGCCTCTTGTATTTAATTCCGATGCAATTTCTGTGTTTTCATCGTCAATAAGAATGTTGAAGGGATACAGTAAACATATAGTGAAGCATCGAATCTAAAACTAGGTCTCACAGGAAATGTTCACAACATAGTCAGAAAGAAGAGTCAGTCTTCTTGTACTTAAGTCCGGCATTGTGCATTTTGTATTTAATTCCGATGCAATTTCTGTGTTTGATCATCAATAAGAAGGTCAGAGGGATACAGTAACCTGAAGTGAAGCATCGGAATCTATAACTAGTGTCACAGGAATGGGTCAAACATAGACAGTAGGAAGAGTCAGTCTTCTTGTACTTAAGTCGTCATTGTACCTTTTCTATTTAATTCCGATGCAATTTCTGTGTTTCGTCGTCAATAAGAAGGTAAAAGGGATACAGTAAACCTGAAATGAAGCATCGGAATCTATAACTAGTGTCACAGGAATGGTTCAAAACATTGACAGTAAAAAGAGTCAGTTTTCTTGTACTTAAGTCGGCATTGTGCCTTTTGTATTTAATTCCGATGCAATTTCTGTGTTTCATCGTCAATAAGAAGGTCAGAGGGATACAGTAAACCTGAAGTGAAGCATCGGAATCTATATCTAGTGTCACAGGAATGGTTCTAAACATAGACAGTAAAAAGAGTCAGTCTTCTTGTACTTAAGTCGGCATTGTGCCTTTTGTATTTAAATCCGACGCAATTTCTGTGTTTCATCGTCAATAAGAAGGTCCAAGGTATACAGTTAACCTGAAGTGGAGCATCGTAAACCATAACTAGTGTCACCGGAAAGGTTCAAAACATAGACAGTTAGAAGAGTCAGTCTTCATGTACTTACGTCGGCATTGTGCCTTTTGTATTTAATTCCGATGCAATTTCTGTGTTTTCATCGTAAATAAGAAGGTCAGAGCGATTCAGTAAACCTGAATTGAAGCATCGGAATCTATAACTAGTGACACAGGAATGGTTCAAAACAGAGACAGTAGGAAGAGTCAGTCTTCTTGTACTTAAGTCTCCATTGTGCCTTTTGTATTTAATTCCGACGCAATTTCAGTGATTCATCGTCAATAAGAAGGTGTCATGGGATACAGTAAACATATAGTGAAGCATCGGAATCCAAAACTGGTCTCACAGGAAATGTTCACAACGATAGTCAGTAAGAAGAGACAGTCTTCTTGTACTTAAGTCGGCATTGTGCATTTTGTATTTAATTCCGATGCAATTTCTGTGTTTCATCGTCAATAAGAAGGTCAAAGGGATACAGTAAACCCAAAGTGAAGCATCGGAATCTATAACTAGTGTCACAGGAATGATACAAAACAGAGACAGTAGGAGGAGTTAGTCTTCTTGAACTTAAGTCGGCGTTGTGCCTTTTCTATTTAATTCCGATGCAAATTCTGTGTTTCGTCGTCAATAAGAAGGTCCAAGGGATTCAGTAAACCCTGAAGTGAAGCATCGGAATCTGTAACTAGTGTCACAGGAAATGGTTCAATACATAGACACTAAGAAGATTCAATCTTCTTTGTACTTAAGTCGGCATTGTGCCTTTTGTATTTAATTCCGATGCAATTTCTGTGTTTCATCGTCATTAAGAAGTTCAGAGGGATACAGTTAACCTGAAGTGAAGCATCGAAATCTATAACTAATTTCACAGGAACGGTTCAAATCATAGACAATAGGAAGAGTCCAGTCTTCTTGTACTTAAGTCGGCATTGTGCCTTTTCTATTTAATTCCGATGCAAATTCTGTGTTTCATCGTCAATAAGAAGGTCCAAGGGATACAGTAAACCTGAAGTGAAGCATAGGAATCTTTAACTAGTTTTACAGGAATG